>NW_023995176.1:0-15000 GCF_015586225.1 Lucilia sericata | reverse complement strand
GATTACATTGCCCTGTGGTGTGCCTTGTTCCACTTGCTTGGACTTGACGCTTTTACCGAGACTTGCCGTTACTAGAAAAGCTACAGCTTGTTGAATTCCAGCAATAGGTTCCCAGGTACTCTGGCAACCTCATGTAGAGGTGTCGGAGTCGATCAGTCTTTCCAGCGTTTTGAGCTGAAAAGATAAAAGACTAATAGGACGAAAGTCTTTTGCATTCTCATGACTTCTCTTACCAGCATTGTAAATAAGAACGACCTTAACCATTCTCCTGGCCGCATATTCTTGGCGTTTTTCAGCCTTCAAACTTACTTCCAACTAATCAGTTGCATTCGGTACAGGCTACCAAAAACTGAGCATAACCTTAACTCCACAGCTCCTCGGCGTTTGTGTCGATTTGTATGATTTGCCAAGCTTCACATAAGATGTCTTTCTCTTTGGATTATCGTAAGGGATCACAAGTAATGATTTGGTGTAAACATGATGTTCAAGCAACTTGTGCTTTTGGGTGATTTCTGGAAACCTTAACACCATAGCTCTTCGGAGTTTGTGTCCATTCGTATGATTGGTTAAGCTTCACATAAGATGTTTTACTCTTTGGATTATCATAGGGATTACAAGTAATGATTTGGTATAAACATGATGTTCAAGCGACTTTTGCTTTTGGGTGATTCCTGCAAACCTTTGATATTACCCTTGTTGTGTTTGATGGAGTAATGCTTCCAAATCTTCTTAAATTGTTAAACTTTTTTGCAGACTTGACATGTATGAAACCATCTTAAAGTATAATGCTTCCCGCATTTTTAAGTTTTAGAAACACACGAATACCCTTAATGTTGCATTTCATGTTCGCATGCAACTTGTTTGTTACTTACTAAAAGACCAGTTTTAAGGAACCAACAACTACTGGACAATAAGAAATGCATAAATCTATTTATCGAACTTTTAAATGTATGAACAAATATTGTACAATTAAAGTGCAATACTTTACTAAAACTCCACTACCATGTTGGGTATGAAGACGAAAAACAATACTGGTGATGATGATGATGGTGGTGAACCCGCCTGCTAAACTTTTAAAATGTCAATCAATTGTCTGTAGAATGTCAGAGTTGTCTGACATCTTTTAAATGAACTGACAAAGACGATTTATGGTTAAACTTTAAGATGGCGTATAACAAACAAACATACATATTCTTTATACGGAGTAAATGCGAATGAGTATTCAGATCCAGTCACTTGAACTTGTGCTATAAACTGATAGTGATACTCTGACACAGCTACTAACTTGACCAGTCTATGTGTATGTATGTAAGTATGTGAGTATGCATTAGAAGGAAGCAAGTAAGTAGTTAGTAGAAGTACTTTAACCATCATGAATTCACACACACATATTAGCCGCACCACCACACCATTGTAGATATTAAAAGTAAAGGTAAGACAGACAGACAGACAGTATGTCTCTGTGTAATAGGGTTAGACAGCACTTTGATGGACATATGAAATAGTTTAGTTTTTTGTTAATTTGCAAAGTATTTTATTTATTCTGGGTTATATTTATTCTGTTGAATAATATTAAATAAAGAAAACTTTATTTTATCAAGTTATTATATAAATTTCTTTAAAGTTTGTCCAAAACTAAGCAAAAGAAATGTAATCATAGAATATGTTAGTAATTTTAATTGATTTTGACATAACTCAACTGCAGCTCTAGTTAAAGTGTCAAAATCTGAAATCTATATTTGTTACGAGTTCAATTATTTTTACTGCTGTTGCTGCTGCTGTTAATTTTCCCTTACCACCTTTATCATTACCACTAACCAAGTTTTTGTCGGCATAGTAATAGTCACTCCCCAACTGTTTGCCAAAGTACTACTGTTCCAAAGCTTTGTTTGCTTTACTTTTTGTGTATGAGTTTTTTGCTTTCTGTGCCTTTCAGTTTTTATTGCCAACATTGTTGTATTTAGTTTCATTTAAATGACCATCTGTCTATTCATTCATTTGGAAAATATTTAATTAATTTTTGCCAATATTTTGTATATCAAAAACCTGTACTACTTTTATTCACTTCGTTGTCGTCGTCGTTGTTGTAGTTGGAGAGCAAACAAAAAAATAATCGTATTGCAATTATATTTCAAACTACACCACACCTACTTACTAAACTAAATACTACTTTATTTGGTACAGTGGGGTAGTGACATGAAAATATATATAACCAAAGACCTTAAACCTACTAAGAGTTTATATATTCTACGAAAATTTCTAATATTTTTGTGGTTAAGGATGTCTCATGATCATAATCATATCATAGAATACGAAACAAGATGGGTGAGTCTAACATTTGACTCAATAAAGACTTTTTGAGTTCAAAGTATCCTAAAGTTCTCAAAAGAACTAACTGGATTATATTTGTTGCAAATAAATCATCTCCAAAAAGGATATATTCGACGGTCTACGAGATCTGTACGTCCCAGTAGTAGCTTCATATCGGGCTTTAAAAGTAACGCTATAATTTCCAATACCCGGATTAAGTATCCCATGGATATACAAGAATTCTATGTAGTGATCCTAAAGAGAGATGGACGGAAAGCCTCCTCAAAATAAGCAAGCACGTATACTGACACACAAGATTATATTCTAACCAAACAAACATTTTGCAAGAGAAACATGCACAAAAGGCCCCATAATGGCCTAGGTGTACTTCTTGGGATTTCATGTAGTACATATCAATCTAAACTAACAAAGAAGATGTTTCAATTTTAGTGGCAACACATGCCTACAGATTTTTAGCCTAGAGACCAAAGTATACTACACTAAAGGCTTGATCTGCGACGTTATCACATCTGGGAATAGAGATATCGTGACCTGAAATTTGGCCCTTTTTGACCCAAAAAATACCTTTTCTATATGGTTTCTGACATAAGGAATTGTCCAAATATTATGCGAAGTGCTTCACACTTTTGCTAGTTAGTAGTTCAGTTAGTTAGTTAGTTAGTTAGTTGTTAGTTAGTTAGTGAGTTAGTAGTTAGTTGAGTAGGGTTAGTTTAGTTTTTTTTTTTAGTAGTTATGTAGTTAAGTTAGTTAGTTTAGTTAGTTAGTTAGTTAGGTTATGTAGTTAGTTAGTAATTTAGTTAGTTAGGTATCTAGTTAGTTGTAGTTAAGTTAGTTAGTTAGTTAGTTAGTTAGTTAGTAGTTAGTTAGTAGTTAGTTAGTTAGTTAGTTGTTAGTTTAGTTAGTTAGAGTTAGTAGTATAGTAGTTAGTTTAGTAGTGAGTAGTTAGTTACGTTAGTGTTAGTTAGTTAGTTAGTTAGTTTAGTTAGTTAGTTTAGTGTTAGTTAGTAGTTGTTAGTTAGTTAGTTAGTTAGTTAGTCTAGTTAGAGTAGTTAGTTAGTAGTTAGTTAGTTAGTTAGTAGTTAGTTAGTTAGTTAGTTAGTTAGTTAGTTTAGTAGTTTAGTAGTAGTTAGTAGTTAGTTAGTTAGTTAGTATTACGTAGGTTAGTTAGTTAGTTAGTTAGTTAGTTAGTTAGTTAGTAGTTAGTTAGTTAGTTAGTTAGTTAGTTAGTTAGTTAGTTTAGTTAGTTAGTTAGTTAGTTAGTTAGTTAGTTAGTTAGTTAGTTAGTTAGTTAGTTAGTTAGTTAGTTAGTTAGTTAGTTAGTTAGTTAGTTAGTTAGTTAGTTAGTTAGGTTAGTTAGTTAGTTAGTTAGTTAGTTAGTTAGTTAGTTAGTTAGTAGTTAGTTAGTTAGTTAGTTAGTTAGTTAGTTAGTTAGTTAGTTAGTTAGTTAGTTAGTTAGTTAGTTAGTTAGTTAGTTAGTTAGTTAGTTAGTTAGTTAGTTAGTCGTTAGTTAGTTAGTTAGTTAGTTAGTTAGTTAGTTAGTTAGTTAGTTAGTTAGGTTAGTTAGTTAGTTAGTTAGTAGTTAGTTAGTTAGTAGTTAGTAGTTAGTTAGTTAGTTAGTTAGTTAGTTAGTTAGTTAGTTAGTTAGTTAGTTTAGTTAGTTAGTTAGTTAGTTAGTTAGTTAGTTAGTTAGTTAGTTAGTTAGTTAGTTAGTTAGTTAGTTAGTTAGTTAGTTAGTTAGTTAGTTAGTTAGTTAGTTAGTTAGTTAGTTAGTTAGTTAGTTAGTTAGTTAGTTAGTTAGTTAGTTAGTTAGTTAGTTAGTTAGTTAGTTAGTTAGTTAGTTAGTTAGTTAGTTAGTTAGTTAGTTAGTTAGTTAGTTAGTTAGTTAGTTAGTTAGTTAGTTAGTTAGTTAGTTAGTTAGTTAGTTAGTTAGTTAGTTAGTTAGTTAGTTAGTTAGTTAGTTAGTTAGTTAGTTAGTTAGTTAGTTAGTAGTTAGTTAGTTAGTTAGTTAGTTAGTTAGTTAGTTAGTTAGTAGTAGTTAGTTAGTTAGTTAGTAGTTAGTTAGTTAGTTAGTTAGTTAGTTAGTTAGTTAGTTAGTTAGTTAGTTAGTTAGTTAGTTAGTTAGTTAGTTAGTTAGTTAGTTAGTTGTTAGTTAGTTAGTTAGTTAGTTAGTTAGTTAGTTAGTTAGTTAGTAGTTAGTTAGTTAGTTAGTTAGTTAGTTAGTTAGTTAGTAGTTAGTTAGTTAGTTAGTTAGTTAGTAGTTTAGTTAGTAGTTAGTTAGTTAGTTAGTTAGTAGTTAGTTAGTTAGTTCGTTAGTTAGTTAGTTTAGTTAGTTAGTTAGTTAGTTAGTTAGTTAGTTAGTTAGTTAGTTAGTTAGTTAGTTAGTAGTTAGTTAGTTAGTAGTTAGTTAGTTAGTTAGTTAGTTAGTTAGTTAGTAGTAGTTAGTTAGTTAGTTAGTTAGTTAGTTAGTTAGTTAGTTAGTTAGTTAGTTAGTTAGTTAGTTAGTTAGTTAGTTAGTTAGTAGTTAGTTAGTTAGTTAGTTAGTTAGTTAGTTAGTTAGTTAGTTAGTTAGTTAGTTAGTTAGTTAGTTAGTTAGTTAGTTAGTTAGTTAGTTAGTTAGTAGTTAGTTAGTTAGTTAGTTAGTTAGTAGTAGTTAGTTCGTTAGTTAGTTAGTTAGTTAGTTAGTTAGTAGTTAGTTAGTTAGTTAGTTAGTAGTTAGTTAGTTAGTTAGTTAGTTAGTTAGTTAGTTAGTTAGTTAGTTAGTTAGTTAGTTAGTTAGTTAGTTAGTTAGTTAGTTAGTTAGTTAGTTAGTTAGTTAGTTAGTTAGTTAGTTAGTTAGTTAGTTAGTTAGTTAGTTAGTTAGTTAGTTAGTTAGTTAGTTAGTTAGTTAGTTAGTTAGTTAGTTAGTTAAGAACGAAATTATTACTTTATCATTTAAATGCCTATTTCAACCCACAGTTTCTTACTTCCTCCCCACTGTGCCCTATTGGTATATAAATAAATATAAATAAATAAACTGTGGTAATGTTATAACATTACGTACCTTTTCGGTACGTTAGACACATTGATATATTAACGCCACCATAATTTTCAGGCAAAAAAAATAAACACACACACAGCTACACACACTTATAAAGCAAAAAAATTAAAAAAATATAAAACTTGTCGCTCATTTAATGGTCTCGACAGTTTTAGTTTTATGGAAAACTAATGATTTTGATTGTAGTATTATTATATTGAAATAAAAGTGCATGTGTATGTGTGTAGGTATGTACATAAGTATCAAGTGAGTATGTGTCTCTGATATTAATATCAATAAAACATTTCAATAAATCAAATAAAAGGTCAAAATTTAATTAATTGAAAGATTTTGACATTAAAATTAGAAAAATCTATAAAAATGGCAAATAAACTAAAATTAACCACTTACCACTTTGTACTCGTCGTTAGGCAATTTCGAATGTTGATAATTGATGTCATCATATAACGGCTTAAATTAAAAACTGTAATTGACAAAACACAGTTATATAAACATTTAGATTTATAATAAATAATCATATTTGGTTAAATTTAACTAAGTTATAATGCTAACATATGATATGTAATAAATTTGTTTAAATAAATTCTAAAAAAATGCTTACATGTTTTAAGAAGAAAAAAATCTAAAGAAAATATATAAACTAAAGTAAAAAAAATCTAAACTTAATGACAGCTCATTCGTCAACTGTTAAACAAAAGAAATTTATAAAAGAAGAAAATTTGAACTTTTACATCAGCAATGTTTTCTTGTAGTTGTTGTTGTTGTTGTTGCTTCTATAGCTGTTGTCTTTTTCCAAGACATCTTATTCATCTATCCATTCATCCAATTCATCCATCCATTCGTTAGTTTCTTGCTGTTGTTCCTTTCATCTCCAGCGCACACATACACACACATATCCTTACAAAAGTCTGTAGACGCCATGGGTGACGTTTGTTATAATATTGATGCAATGTCTTTTACATTGCATCATCTTAGTGGACTTTTTATCTTTGTTGTTGTTTTTTTTTGTAATTTTTTGTTGTTCCATTTTTCTTCTCTCTAGCAGTACAAAGTAAGTGAAACACCAACAACAACTACAACGAACATTGCTTTCAAATCCATAAAGGAGATCTATCAAACTAAAGATGCATTTGTGCATTGTATGTGCCAAGTGAAGGAGATTTAAAGGAATTAATTCACAATTTTGGAAACTAATAGGAATTGAATTATAAATAGCAATCTTGTAGTAAGCTTTAAAGGGGATCAAATAGCAAAAAAAAAACTTAAAAAAATCTATTCTTTATGTGTTAAAAATTATAAATAATAAATTATTAACACTTATACGTATAGGGGTCGTTAAAAAAGCAATGGAGAAGACCTAGGCATAATAGCCATGGAGTAAAAGATGTGGCTGTAAGGATTACGTCGTGATTAGTGGGAATTCGAAGTTCACACCCATTCTGACAAGTAAATGAACGCCATAAGACGTTCGAAATATTCGACAATTCGGATAGATCGCCTAAGTAGGCCGATACAATCGTCCGACTTCAGGTCTCTACCAAGGCTGGACAATTAGAGAGAAAATGAGATATAGTTTCTTCTTCATCCTCATTTTGACAAATCCTACAGATGTGGCCAGTAACAATCGATGTCAGCTTACTTAGTTGTAGCCTTTGGAGACCAAGGTGACAGTAAGTGTGTTCACGAGACCATCTACAACTTACTTAGTTGTAGTCGTTGAAGACCAAGAAGATAGTTAGGCCTGCATGGATCTATATGGGGCCACAGCGCTTCAGCTATCGCGCATGTGTGCTCACACGACCATCGGTCACTAACAATAATCTGTCTTTTTATTGTAAGAAGTGGAACACCTCAGAACTGATCTGCATCCAGTCCACTAAGCGTGGAACCAACTCTTTTCAAAGTGTCAGCAATACTATTGCCATACAAACTCTCGTGTCCCCTGACCCAAATTAGGGTTATGTTCGAATGTCTCGCCATCTCATTGAGAGACGTCCGGCATTCATGCACAATTCTAGATTATAGATTTAATATCAACTTGACTATCTGTATAAATTCTTATATTTCTATTAGATATCCGATAGTACCTAAGCCTCGCTGATATTTCGTCTACTTACTAACCTCGAAATAACTCAACTTGAAGAGGATCTTTATAATCCTATCTTTTTGGTTCCCAGACAGTTTTAACTCAGCAATTTTGAAACGTCGACTCCTCATGTTGACTTCTCTTAGGTTAGGTTACGTGGATTGCTCGCTAGCAAGCGAGTTCACTCGGAGGTCTCGTGGTCCATTGTGATAGCCTTAGAATTACCATTCCCTAATATTGAGAGAATGGTTTCCCTCCCTAATTTCGTTGACTATTTGGTTCGTTCGGTCTCCGTGTAAATCAGCCGGTGTTTTTAATAAAACCGATCATGTTTATTAGTGACGCATCTCTGAGACAGTCCAGATCTTGGAAAAGAGCTCTACCAAGATAGAGTAGTATGTGCTCTTGTAAGGCTGGGCAAGCACATAGAAGGTGTTGTACCGATTCCATTTCTTCTTCGTCCAAGCAGCTTCTACAGTAACTATAATTTGGGTAGCCCATACGTTCCGACATATGTCCAATCATACAGTGCTCAGTAATTATACCAGTTAGAAGCCTAATCGAGTTCTTACTAAGTGACAAGAGAGTCCTAGTACTATCTGATGTCAGAGTGGGCCAGAGCAGTTTCGATATTCTACAAGTGGTGATATTTGACCACCTGAGTTCCGTCTCACTTAATTTTGATAGGGTCGTTAGGGGAGTGTGAATATCCTCATTCGAAAAGCTGCGAGGTGCTCCAAAGTGGTTCAGTTTCATCGTCTCTGCAACCAGGAAAGTGTGTCTCCATAAGCAGTTCCAGAGTTTCGGTGCTACTTTCAGAAAAGTTTCAGGAATCCAGGCGTACCTTACGTAGACGTGACGCCTCCGTGGTATTCTTCAGTTCCTCACAGAAACGCTTAAAAGATTCCTTCTTAGTTCGTCTGGTTTCCCTCTTGAAAGTACTGAATCATCCCACCTTAACGGGTTTTGATCCCTCTTCGCTTTATTAAATAGTTTCATACATTCTTTCCTTAGCTGCATTAGTTTAGGATTCCACCTACACGAAGCATAGTAGGCTTTTATAGATAGTCCTGGTAGTCCTGGATAGATAATCATCTCTTCATAGCAAGTGTTTTACAGGCCTATGGCTATCGGAAAAAAGATTAGACATCTATAGAACCCTAATTTAATCCAATTCATTTTACATATTGCTCCTATCTGTCATTAATGAATCATAATTCCCAAAAAAAATATGTCTCTGTTGCATGACACAACCCCTCCATCTGGACATGTTATCATGGTGAGCCAACCTCAGAAAATAGGTGATACTAGTGCCTCAAGTCTGCTGGTATTATAAACATGAAAAACTTATTACCACGGAAACCGATGACAAATGAAATAGTTTCGGAGTTGAAATCAGGGTTATGGAGATCTGATCCACCTCTTTACCAAAATGAGTGTTTCGTATGTTTTTTCTCTATGAATGTGTAGGATGAAAGAGACTTGTACGCTTGAAATCTGGCATGTCTAACTTCTTAATGAGACTATATAATGTTCGATGAATTCACTGATTTAAATATCTGTCCAACTTAACATTTTTCATACATGTTCGTTTGTGTGTATGTCATGTGCATATATGAAATGTTTGAATGTATTTCTATTTTTTTTTGTTAGTAAATCTATGTGCACAATGTGATGTGGTGAGTAAAAGTTCATTCTGTAAACTTAGCGTACCATAATCTATCTTATGTGTCCTGCATGTTTAGAAAATGCATTCATATTCATACTTACTTCTCATATACATTTAATATAAGAAGAACATTTTATATATATTTTTTCAGAGCAAAAAAAAAAAACAAACTGAAACAAAATGGAACAGTAAAGAAAAAAATCTTTATATTTTCTTTTATAGTTTATAATACATATTTTTCTTTTAGACAGCTTCAACGTTTGACGTTGACATATCAATCGACAATATGGCAGTCAATGTTATTTGAAGGCAAGGCAAGGGCGGGTGTGTTGTAGGTGAAGATAATGATATTTGGACTGATGCGGTAGGAGGTGTATAAGTAGAAGCCACTACAATGGTAACACTGATTGGTGCATATAATATATATAAGGTTTTTGATCCTCGACATATATAAATCTGATGAATATTATACAAAGTTAATTTCAACATTTCTTCTTTGGTCTTCTGGTTTTTCCTGATTTTATTCATAGAGCTTTCCCCTCTTCACATCTAAACGTAGCTCTTTACTAAAGTCTCTATCAATTGATTTTGCGCTACTTTTACTTTTATCATTCTACCCTCCTGATACAATATTCTTTTCAATTTTGATATATGACCTAGACTGTTTATAGTTTGCTGCAGTCTTCAATATGTTATTCTTTCGGTCGTTAGTCCTGTGCGCTATTCAACCATCACCCATATGGACAGCAGCATATGTGAAGAAAAGTTTTTGAATGATTTTCATTTTGAATTTTTTTTTTCTGCTTTCTTTTATTTTGTTGCCACTTTTTCATCTTCTTAACACTGGCTACTAAGTTTCGTCAATTTTTGATACGAGTTTGTATAAAAGAAAAATGTATAAAGTTTATCAAACTCATCAATAGTCAAACATATAGGGAAAGAATATATAAAAGGATGAAGTATAGAATGAGATGTTGAAAATAAATGGGTCATAAACGAACATAATAAGGTCTACAGTCCAGTCATGGAAAATTTTGTACTATTGTATTTTCAGAACTTTTTGATATCGAAAAGAACGGCGGTACCTAGCCTATGGTCTAGTCTATAGTCTGGTCTAAAGTCTAGTCTAAAGTCTAGTCTAAAGTCTAGTCTAAAGTCTAGTCTAAAGTCTAGTCTAAAGTCTAGTCTAAAGTCTAGTCTATAGTCTAGTCTATAGTCTAGTCTATAGTCTAGTCTATAGTCTAGTCTAGTCTATAGTCTAGTCTATAGTCTAGTCTATAGTCTAGTCTATAGTCTAGTCTATAGTCTAGTCTATAGTCTAGTCTATAGTCTAGTCTATAGTCTAGTCTATAGTCTAGTCTATAGTCTAGTCTATAGTCTAGTCTATAGTCTAGTCTATAGTCTAGTCTATAGTCTAGTCTATAGTCTAGTCTATAGTCTAGTCTATAGTCTAGTCTATAGTCTAGTCTATAGTCTAGTCTATAGTCTAGTCTATAGTCTAGTCTATAGGTCTAGTCTATAGTCTAGTCTATAGTCTAGTCTATAGTCTAGTCTATAGTCTAGTCTATAGTCTAGTCTATAGTCTAGTCTATAGTAGTCTAGTAGTCTATAGTCTAGTCTATAGTCTAGTCTATAGTCTAGTCTATAGTCTAGTCTATAGTCTAGTCTATAGTCTAGTCTAGTCTAGTCTAGTCTAGTCTATAGTCTAGTCTATAGGTCTAGTCTATAGTCTAGTCTATAGTCTAGTCTATAGTCTAGTCTATAGTCTAGTCTATAGTCTAGTCTATAGTCTAGTCTATAGTCTATCTAGTCTAGTCTATAGTCTAGTCTATAGTCTAGTCTATAGTCTAGTCTATAGTCTAGTCTATAGTCTAGTCTATAGTCTAGTCTATAGTCTAGTCTATAGTCTAGTCTATAGTCTAGTCTATAGTCTAGTCTATAGTCTAGTCTATAGTCTAGTCTATAGTCTAGTCTATAGTCTAGTCTATAGTCTAGTCTATAGTCTAGTCTGTAGTCTAGTCTATAGTCTAGTCTATAGTCTAGTCTATAGTCTAGTCTATAGTCTAGTCTATAGTCTAGTCTATAGTCTAGTCTATAGTCTAGTCTATAGTCTAGTCTATAGTCTAGTCTATAGTCTGGTCTATAGTCTAGTCCATAGTCTAGTCTATAGTCCAGTCTATAGTCTAGTCTATAGTCTAGTCTATAGTCTAGTCTATAGTCTAGTTTATAGTCTAGTCTATAGTCTAGTCTATAGTCTAGTCTATAGTCTAGTCTATAGTCTAGTCTAGTCTATAGTCTAGTCTATAGTCTAGTCTATAGTCTAGTCTATAGTCTAGTCTATAGTCTAGTCTATAGTCTAGTCTATAGTCTAGTCTATAGTCAAGTCTATAGTCTAGTCTATAGTCTAGTCTATAGTCTAGTCTATAGTCTAGTCTATAGTCTAGTCTATAGTCTAGTCCATAGTCTAGTCTATAGTCTAGTCTATAGTCTAGTCTATAGTCTAGTCTATAGTCTAGTCTATAGTCTAGTCTATAGTCTAGTCTATAGTCTAGTCTATAGTCTAGTCTATAGTCTAGTCTATAGTCTAGTCTATAGTCTAGTCTATAGTCTAGTCTATAGTCTAGTCTATAGTCTAGTCTATAGTCTAGTCTATAGTCTAGTCTATAGTCTAGTCTATAGTCTAGTCTATAGTCTAGTCTATAGTCTAGTCTATAGTCTAGTCTATAGTCTAGTCTAGTCTATAGTCTAGTCTATAGTCTAGTCTATAGTCTAGTCTATAGTCAAGGCTGTAGTCTAGTCTATGGTCTAGTCTATAGTCTAGTCTATAGTCTAGTCTATAGTCTGGTTTATAGTCTAGTCTATAGTCTAGTCTTTAGTCTAGTATATAGTCTAGTCTATGGTCTAGTCTATAGTCTATAGTCTAGTCTAGTCTATAGTCTAGTCTATAGTCTAGTCTAGTCTATAGTCTAGTCTATAGTCTAGTCTATAGTCTAGTCTATAGTCTAGTCTATAGTCTAGTATATAGTCTAGTCTATTGTCTAGTCCATAATGTCTTAGACACTCCATAATGTCTTAGATATAATTCTTTGGATCTGATCAAGATTATTTAACTCATCTATGTTTGAGTAAATTATTGTAAAGTCATTACAAAAACCTAAACGCCCTATAGGGTATAGAAAATATTGCAAATATCCCAATTTCTTTTCAAGCATACCTTTCAACCTACAATCACATATGAATATTATTAATATGAATAATTTTTCTCTAGAAAGTAATCACAATCAGTTATTGAAATCGTTTGTTGATTTAACACAAATCAACTTTCGAAGTTTAAGGACCAATGACCCTGTAAACAAAATGTTTATAACTAAAAAATAATAATTAAATTATAATTAATAATTAAACATGTTTCCACTCTAAACAACTTGACCCCTGGCAGCAGTCTATTAACATCACTCTTAGTTTTATTTTTTTCGATTTTTTTTTTTTGGGAAAAATCAAATTTTGTCATGTTTTTAAATTTTAATGGTTTTAGTCCATTATCTTTCATCATGTTGGTTATATTCGCCCGTTAAGAAAAGAACAACAACATTAAAAAAAATTTAATTACTCGTATTTATTATAATGTCTGTGTTATTTTATCTCACTTCATTTCGTAGCTGAGACCGAGAATGAAACAAAATAAAAAATGCGACAAAAATTGTTGTCCAAAAAAAAGATGAAAAATTATAAAAAATTAAAATAAAAAACATAACATTTCCTCTTCTTAATTTTTGTGTCGTTTCAGGATTCATCAAACTCTAAAATGATAATGAAAAAATTTTAACACTTGAACAATAAGGCACAGTGGTAAGAGAAGGAAAGTGTTTAAAAGTTGTGACTTTATGCAATAAAACCAAAAAAACAAAACCTTAGCCCAATTGCCTTCTTGCTGTCGGCAATACAATCCAGTATAAACAGTCAGTTATTTCACATTTCTAGAGCCTTGTTCGAATTAGTTCTCATAGCCGCACTGACACTCAAGTAATGCGAACGCTGAACTCCCTTTAGTGATTTGATCACATAATTGTAGCATAAGTTAGAGTAGCATAAGTTAGAGATAGTTAGGTTAAGTGTGTTGTTCGCTATTAAGCGAGTTCACTCGGAGGCCTTGTGGTCCATTGTCCCTTAGAATTGTCATTCCTAATAACTTGAGAGAATGGTTTCCCTACCTAATTTCGTTGACTACTTGGTTCGTTCGGTCTCCGTGAAAACCAGCCGGTGCTTCTAATAAAACCGAGCATGTTTACTAGTGACGCATCTCTGAGAGAGTCCAGATCATGGAAAAGAGCTTTGCCAAGATAGAGTATTATGTGTGCTTGTAAGGCTTGGTAGTTACATAGAAGGTGTTGTACCGATTCCACTTCTTCTTCGTCCAAGCAGCTTTTACAGTAGCTATAATGTGTACAAGTTAGAAGCATAATCGAGTTCTTATTAAGTGAAAAGAGAGTCCTAGTCCTATCTGTTGCCAGAGTAAGCCAGAACAGTCTCGATATTCTACAAGTGATCACCTGAGTTCCGTCTCACTCAAAGCCCATTCATCTATCAATTTTGATTGGGTCGTCAGGGGAGTGTAAATATCCTTTTGCGCAAGGATTAAGTCTAGGGACCCGCATGCTCACATATCCTGGAACCCATTTCAACTCAACGTGATGTTGTGGCAGTTGTGCCAATGAATCAATACAATTGAGAAGACATTTCGACTTAATAACATTGGAGTTAAGAGCCTTGATTGATGCATGGCTGTCCAAGTATATATGTATAGTGGAATTTTCGAGATTTATTTCCCGGATTCTTCTCGCGGCTATATATGACATATATCTCTACTTGAAGGACCGTGCAAGTGTCAGGTAATCGAAGAGACAGTATAAAATTTAGTTTTTCGGAGATGATGCCCTTTCTGTCTTTGAGCCATCAGTATAGATTGAGATCACGTCGTCCCTTAGGACAGTTTTCGCGGCCCAATCATACGTCGTCGGTATTCTGGTCTTAAATGACCTATTACAATTCAGTGTAGATAGAATGTAGTCTGTTCTCTGGCCCATTATTGCTCTGCCTATCTTTTGAAGGATGGTGCCATGACCAATGCGGGGTGCTTCAGTCCGTTCGACTGTTTAAGTCGTATAGCAGATTTAGGTGAAATTAGGTGAGTTATACATAATTAGAATCGTCTCTAGACTAGCCAGTGATTGCAAGGCATGCTAATCTTTGCACCTTGTTTAGAATAGAGAGGTAAGTATCTACCGCTCTCCACAAAACAAGAGCTCCGTAGATCAAAATAGGTCTTATGACCGCAGTGTACATCCAGTACACAATGTATGGTTTAAGACCACATCTTTTCCCATATTTGGCGTATAATCCAAATATTTCTCGATAATAAATATACCAGATGACACAATATCCGAAAACCTTCGAACACGGACTGAAGGTTCTACATAAATTTTCAGCAGTGACTACTGGTGAAGAACATTCTGACGCCACATATAAGGATGTTGTGTGGTGTATTCGTCAAAATTTCGAACCTTAAATAGAGCTCTAAAAAATAACAACATAATCAAGTAATTAACACATTAGATCAGGTATTATGTTCCCTCAATGAAGCTATGGTCTGAGAATTATAAAATATCTCCCTAAGGCCCGAAATGTGACTCACGCTTACTATGTACTAAAATCCATGTTGCTTACAGGAGGTTACCGAAACCCCTAAGAAAGAATGCCCGAATCAGCTGAGTTCTCTATTGCTTCCTAAACGATTTCAGACTCCACTTTAACCAAATATATCTATGGATGATGTGAATGATGTTGCATCTGATAACCTGTCGATGAAATAGCCTCAAA
>NW_023995175.1:0-142111 GCF_015586225.1 Lucilia sericata | reverse complement strand
GGACTTTTATATTTCCACTCAGAAAACGGTTTTCAGTGGGAAATGAAAGTGATCACAGATTTTCTTTGTTTTCGCTCTATCTCTTATAGTTTCCGAGAAAAATGGACTTTATATTTCCACTCAGAAAACGGTTTTCATGGGAAATGAAAGTGATCACCGATTTTCTTTGTTTTCTCCGCTCTATCTCTATAGTTTCCAGAAAAATGGACTTTTATATTTCCACTCAGAAAACGGTTTTCAGTGGGAAATGAAAGTGATCACAGATTTTCTTTGTTTTCGCTCTATCTCTTATAGTTTCCAGAAAAATGGACTTTTATGTTTTCACTCATATCGGTCTTCAGTGGGAAATAAAATGATCACAGATTTTCTTTGTTTTTGCTCTATCTCTTATAGTTTCCGAGAAAAATGGACTTTTATATTTCCATCACGCAGAAAAATGAAAGTGATCACAGATTTTCTTTGTTTTCGCTCATATCTTAGAGTTTCCGAAAAAATGGACTTTTATATTTCCATCAGAAAACGGTTTTCAGTGGGAAATGAAGTGATCACAGATTTTCTTTGTTTTCGCTCTATCTCTTAAGTTTCCGAAGAAAAATGGACTTTTATATTTCCAACGTTTTCAGTGGAAATGAAAGTGATCACAGATTTTCTTTGTTTTCGCTCTATCTCTTATAGTTTCAAGAAAAATGGACTTTTATGTTTCACTCATATCGGGTTTTCAGTGGGAAATGAAAGTGATCACAGATTTTCTTTGTTTTTGCTCTATCTCTTATAGTTTCCGAGAAAAATGGACTTTTATTTCCACTCAGAAAACGGGTTATCTCTTATCCAAGGAAAAATGGACTTTATATTTCCACTCATAATCGGGTTTTCAGTGGAAAATGAAAAGTGATCACAGATTTTCTTTGTTTTCGCGCTATCTCTTATAGTTTCCAGAGAAAATGGACTTTTATATTTCCACTCAGAAACGGGTTTTTCAGTGGGAAATGAAAGTGATCACAGATTTTCTTTGTTTTCGCTCTATCTCTTATAGTTTCCGAGAAAAATGGACTTTTATATTTCCACTCAGAAAACGGTTTTCAGTGGGAAATGAAAGTGATCACAGATTTTCTTTGTTTTTGCTCTATCTCTTATAGTTTCCGAGAAAAATGGACTTTTATATTTCCACTCAGAAAACGGTTTTCAGTGGGAAATGAAAGTGATCACAGATTTTCTTTGTTTTCGCTCTATCTCTTATAGTTTCCGAGAAAAATGGACTTTTATATTTCCACTCAGAAAACGGTTTTCAGTGGGAAATGAAAGTGATCACAGATTTTCTTTGTTTTTCGCTCTATCTCTTATAGTTTCCGAGAAAAATGGACTTTTATATTTCCACTCAGAAAATCGGTTTTCAGTGGGAAAATGAAAGTGATCACAGATTTTCTTTGTTTTCGCTCTATCTCTTATAGTTTCCGAGAAAAATGGACCTTTATAGTTTCCACTCAGAAAACGGTTTTCAGTGGGAAATGAAAGTGATCACAGATTTTCTTTGTTTTTGCTCTATCTCTTATAGTTTCCGAAGAAAAATGGACTTTTATATTTCCACTCAGAAAACGGTTTTCAGTGGGAAATGAAAGTGATCACAGATTTTCTTTGTTTTGCTCTATCTCTTATAGTTTCCGAGAAAAATGGACTTTTATATTTCCACTCAGAAAACGGTTTTCAGTGGGAAATGAAAGTGATCACAGATTTTCTTTGTTTTCGCTCTATCTCTTATAGTTTCCAAGAAAAATGGACTTTTATATTTCCACTCAGAAACGGTTTTCAGTGGGAAATGAAAGTGATCACAGATTTTCTTTGTTTTCGCTCTATCTCTTATAGTTTCCGAGAAAAATGGACTTTTATATTTCCACTCAGAAAACGGTTTTCAGTGGGAAATGAAAGTGATCACAGATTTTCTTTGTTTTCGCTCTATCTCTTATAGTTTCCGAGAAAAATGGACTTTTATATTTCCACTCAGAAACGGTTTTCAGTGGGAAATGAAAGTGATCACAGATTTTCTTTGTTTTCGCTCTATCTCTTATAGTTTCCGAGAAAAATGGACTTTTATATTTCCACTCAGAAAACGGTTTTCAGTGGGAAATGAAAGTGATCACAGATTTTCTTTGTTTTCGCTCTATCTCTTATAGTTTCCGAGAAAAATGGACTTTTATATTTCCACTCAGAAAACGGTTTTCAGTGGGAAATGAAAGTGATCACAGATTTTCTTTGTTTTCGCTCTATCTCTTATAGTTTCCGAGAAAAATGGACTTTTATATTTCCACTCAGAAAACGGTTTTCAGTGGGAAATGAAAGTGATCACAGATTTTCTTTGTTTTTGCTCTATCTCTTATAGTTTCCGAGAAAAATGGACTTTTATATTTCCACTCAGAAAACGGTTTTCAGTGGGAAATGAAAGTGATCACAGATTTTCTTTGTTTTTGCTCTATCTCTTATAGTTTCCGAGAAAAATGGACTTTTATATTTCCACTCAGAAAACGGTTTTCAGTGGGAAATGAAAGTGATCACAGATTTTCTTTGTTTTTGCTCTATCTCTTATAGTTTCCGAGAAAAATGGACTTTTATATTTCCACTCAGAAAACGGTTTTCAGTGGGAAATGAAAGTGATCACAGATTTTCTTTGTTTTCGCTCTATCTCTTATAGTTTCCAAGAAAAATGGACTTTTATGTTTCACTCATAAATCGGTTTTCAGTGGGAAATGAAAGTGATCACAGATTTTCTTTGTTTTTGCTCTATCTCTTATAGTTTCCGAGAAAAATGGACTTTTATATTTCCACTCAGAAAACGGTTTTCAGTGGGAAATGAAAGTGATCACAGATTTTCTTTGTTTTCGCTCTATCTCTTATAGTTTCCGAGAAAAATGGACTTTTATATTTCCACTCAGAAACGGTTTTCAGTGGGAAATGAAAGTGATCACAGATTTTCTTTGTTTTTCGCTCTATCTCTTATAGTTTCCGAGAAAAATGGACTTTTATTTTCCACTCAGAAAACGGTTTTCAGTGGGAAATGAAAGTGATCACAGATTTTCTTTGTTTTCGCTCTATCTCTTATAGTTTCCGAGAAAAATGGACTTTTATATTTCCACTCAGAAAACGGTTTTCAGTGGGAAATGAAAGTGATCACAGATTTTCTTTGTTTTCGCTCTATCTCTTATAGTTTCCGAGAAAAATGGACTTTTATATTTCACTCATAAACGGTTTTCAGTGGGAAATGAAAGTGATCACAGATTTTCTTTGTTTTCGCTCTATCTCTTATAGTTTCCGAGAAAAATGGACTTTTATATTTCCACTCAGAAACGGTTTTCAGTGGGAAATGAAAGTGATCACAGATTTTCTTTGTTTTTGCTCTATCTCTTATAGTTTCCGAGAAAAATGGACTTTTATATTTCCACTCAGAAAACGGTTTTCAGTGGGAAATGAAAGTGATCACAGATTTTCTTTGTTTTCGCTCTATCTCTTATAGTTTCCGAGAAAAATGGACTTTTATATTTCCACTCAGAAAACGGTTTTCAGTGGGAAATGAAAGTGATCACAGATTTTCTTTGTTTTCGCTCTATCTCTTATAGTTTCCGAGAAAAATGGACTTTTATATTTCCACTCAGAAAACGGTTTCAGTGGGAAATGAAAGTGATCACAGATTTTCTTTGTTTTTGCTCTATCTCTTATAGTTTCCGAGAAAAATGACTTTTATATTTCCACTCAGAAAACGGTTTTCAGTGGAATGAAAGTGATCACAGATTTTCTTTGTTTTCGCTCTATCTCTTATAGTTTCCGAGAAAAATGGACTTTATATTTCCACTCAGAAAACGGTTTTCAGTGGGAAATGAAAGTGATCACAGATTTTCTTTGTTTTCGCTCTATCTCTTATAGTTTCCGAAGAAAAATGGACTTTTATATTTCCACTCAGAAAACGGTTTTCAGTGGGAAATGAAAGTGATCACAGATTTTCTTTGTTTTCGCTCTATCTCTTATAGTTTCCGAGAAAAATGGACTTTTATATTTCCACTCAGAAAACGGTTTTCAGTGGGAAATGAAAGTGATCACAGATTTTCTTTGTTTTTGCTCTATCTCTTATAGTTTCCGAGAAAAATGGACTTTTATATTTCCACTCAGAAAACGGTTTTCAGTGGGAAATGAAAGTGATCACAGATTTTCTTTGTTTTCGCTCTATCTCTTATAGTTTCCGAGAAAAATGGACTTTTATATTTCCACTCAGAAAACGGTTTTCAGTGGGAAATGAAAGTGATCACAGATTTTCTTTGTTTTCGCTCTATCTCTTATAGTTTCCGAGAAAAATGGACTTTTATGTTTCCACTCAGAAAACGGTTTTCAGTGGGAAATGAAAGTGATCACAGATTTCTTTGTTTTGCTCTATCTCTTATAGTTTCCGAGAAAAATGGACTTTTATATTTCCACTCAGAAAACGGTTTTCAGTGGGAAATGAAAGTGATCACAGATTTTCTTTGTTTTTGCTCTATCTCTTATAGTTTCCGAAAAAATGGACTTTTATTTTCCACTCAGAAAACGGTTTTCAGTGGGAAATGAAAGTGATCACAGATTTTCTTTGTTTTTCTCTCTATCTCTTATAGTTTCCGAGAAAAATGGACTTTTATATTTCCACTCAGAAAACGGTTTTCAGTGGGAAATGAAAGTTCACAGATCTTTGTTTTCGCTCTATCTCTTATTAGTTTCCGAGAAAAATGGACTTTTATATTTCACTCAGAAAACGGTTTTCAGTGGGAAATGAAAGTGATCACAGATTTTCTTTGTTTTTGCTCTATCTCTTATAGTTTCCGAGAAAAATGGACTTTTATATTTCCACTCAGAAAACGGTTTTCAGTGGGAAATGAAAGTGATCACAGATTTTCTTTGTTTTCGCTCTATCTCTTATAGTTTCCGAGAAAAATGGACTTTTATATTTCCACTCAGAAAACGGTTTTCAGTGGGAAATGAAAGTGATCACAGATTTTCTTTGTTTTCGCTCTATCTCTTATAGTTTCCGAGAAAAATGGACTTTTATATTTCCACTCAGAAAACGGTTTTCAGTGGGAAATGAAAGTGATCACAGATTTTCTTTGTTTTCGCTCTATCTCTTATAGTTTCCGAGAAAAATGGACTTTTATATTTCCACTCAGAAAACGGTTTTCAGTGGGAAATGAAAGTGATCACAGATTTTCTTTGTTTTCGCTCTATCTCTTATAGTTTCCGAGAAAAATGGACTTTTATATTTCCACTCAGAAATCGGTTTTCAGTGGGAAATGAAAGTGATCACAGATTTTCTTTGTTTTCGCTCTATCTCTTATAGTTTCCGAGAAAAATGGACTTTTATATTTCCACTCAGAAAACGGTTTTCAGTGGGAAATGAAAGTGATCACAGATTTTCTTTGTTTTCGCTCTATCTCTTATAGTTTCCGAGAAAAATGGACTTTTATATTTCCACTCAGAAAACGGTTTTCAGTGGGAAATGAAAGTGATCACAGATTTTCTTTGTTTTTCGCTCTATCTCTTATAGTTTCCGAGAAAAATGGACTTTTATATTTCCACTCAGAAAACGGTTTTCAGTGGGAAATGAAAGTGATCACAGATTTTCTTTGTTTTCGCTCTATCTCTTATAGTTTCCGAGAAAAATGGACTTTTATATTTCCACTCAGAAAACGGTTTTCAGTGGGAAATGAAAGTGATCACAGATTTTCTTTGTTTTCGCTCTATCTCTTATAGTTTCCGAGAAAAATGGACTTTTATATTTCCACTCAGAAAACGGTTTTCAGTGGGAAATGAAAGTGATCACAGATTTTCTTTGTTTTCGCTCTATCTCTTATAGTTTCCGAGAAAAATGGACTTTTATATTTCCACTCAGAAAACGGTTTTCAGTGGGAAATGAAAGTGATCACAGATTTTCTTTGTTTTCGCTCTATCTCTTATAGTTTCCGAGAAAAATGGACTTTTATATTTCCACTCAGAAAACGGTTTTCAGTGGGAAATGAAAGTGATCACAGATTTTCTTTGTTTTCGCTCTATCTCTTATAGTTTCCGAGAAAAATGGACTTTTATATTTCCACTCAGAAAACGGTTTTCAGTGGGAAATGAAAGTGATCACAGATTTTCTTTGTTTTCGCTCTATCTCTTATAGTTTCCAAGAAAAATGGACTTTTATATTTTCACTCAGAAATCGGGTTTTCAGTGGGAAATGAAAGTGATCACAGATTTTCTTTGTTTTTGCTCTATCTCTTATAGTTTCCGAGAAAAATGGACTTTATATTTCCACTCAGAAAACGGTTTTCAGTGGGAAATGAAAGTGATCACAGATTTTCTTTGTTTTCGCTCTATCTCTTATAGTTTCCGAGAAAAATGGACTTTTATATTTCCACTCAGAAAACGGTTTTCAGTGGGAAATGAAAGTGATCACAGATTTTCTTTGTTTTCGCTCTATCTCTTATAGTTTCCGAGAAAAATGGACTTTTATATTTCCACTCAGAAAACGGTTTTCAGTGGGAAATGAAAGTGATCACAGATTTTCTTTGTTTTCGCTCTATCTCTTATAGTTTCCGAGAAAAATGGACTTTTATATTTCCACTCAGAAAACGGTTTTCAGTGGGAAATGAAAGTGATCACAGATTTTCTTTGTTTTCGCTCTATCTCTTATAGTTTCCGAGAAAAATGGACTTTTATATTTCCACTCAGAAAACGGTTTTCAGTGGGAAATGAAAGTGATCACAGATTTTCTTTGTTTTCGCTCTATCTCTTATAGTTTCCGAGAAAAATGGACTTTTATATTTCCACTCAGAAAACGGTTTTCAGTGGGAAATGAAAGTGATCACAGATTTTCTTTGTTTTCGCTCTATCTCTTATAGTTTCCGAGAAAAATGGACTTTTATATTTCCACTCAGAAAACGGTTTTCAGTGGGAAATGAAAGTGATCACAGATTTTCTTTGTTTTTCGCTCTATCTCTTATAGTTTCCGAGAAAAATGGACTTTTATATTTCCACTCAGAAATCGGTTTTCAGTGGGAAATGAAAGTGATCACAGATTTTCTTTGTTTTCGCTCTATCTCTTATAGTTTCCGAGAAAAATGGACTTTTATGTTTCACTCATAAATCGGGTTTTCAGTGGGAAATGAAAGTGATCACAGATTTTCTTTGTTTTCGCTCTATCTCTTATAGTTTCCGAGAAAAATGGACTTTTATATTTCCACTCAGAAAACGGTTTTCAGTGGGAAATGAAAGTGATCACAGATTTTCTTTGTTTTTCGCTCTATCTCTTATAGTTTCCGAGAAAAATGGACTTTTATGTTTCCACTCATAAATCGGGTTTTCAGTGGGAAATGAAAGTGATCACAGATTTTCTTTGTTTTCGCTCTATCTCTTATAGTTTCCGAGAAAAATGGACTTTTATATTTCCACTCAGAAAACGGTTTTCAGTGGGAAATGAAAGTGATCACAGATTTTCTTTGTTTTTGCTCTATCTCTTATAGTTTCCGAGAAAAATGGACTTTAATATTTCCACTCAGAAAACGGTTCAGTGAAAAGTGATCACAGATTTTCTTTGTTTTCGCTCTATCTCTTATAGTTTCCGAGAAAAATGGACTTTTATATTGCCACTCAGAAAACGGTTTTCAGTGGGAAATGAAAGTGATCACAGATTTTCTTTGTTTTCGCTCTATCTCTTATAGTTTCCAGAGAAAAATGGACTTTTATATTTCCACTCAGAAAACGATTTTCAGTGGGAAATGAAAGTGATCACAGATTTTCTTTGTTTTCGCTCTATCTCTTATAGTTTCCAAGAAAAATGGACTTTTATGTTTTCACTCATATTCGGGTCTTCAGTGGGAAATGAAAGTGATCACAGATTTTCTTTGTTTTTGCTCTATCTCTTATAGTTTCCGAGAAAAATGGACTTTATATTTCCACTCAGAAAACGGTTTTCAGTGGGAAATGAAAGTGATCACAGATTTTCTTTGTTTTTCGCTCTATCTCTTATAGTTTCCGAGAAAAATGGACTTTTATATTTCCACTCAGAAAACGGTTTTCAGTGGGAAATGAAAGTGATCACAGATTTTCTTTGTTTTCGCTCTATCTCTTATAGTTTCCGAGAAAAATGGACTTTTATATTTCCACTCAGAAAACGGTTTTCAGTGGGAAATGAAAGTGATCACAGATTTTCTTTGTTTTTGCTCTATCTCTTATAGTTTCAGAGAAAAATGGACTTTTATATTTCCACTCAGAAAACGGTTTTCAGTGGGAAATGAAAGTGATCACAGATTTTCTTTGTTTTCGCTCTATCTCTTATAGTTTCCGAAGAAAAATGGACTTTTATATTTCACTCAGAAACGGTTTTCAGTGGGAAATGAAAGTGATCACAGATTTTCTTTGTTTTTGCTCTATCTCTTATAGTTTCCGAGAAAAATGGACTTTATATTTCCACTCAGAAAACGGTTTTCAGTGGGAAATGAAAGTGATCACAGATTTTCTTTGTTTTTGCTCTATCTCTTATAGTTTCCGAGAAAAATGGACTTTTATATTTCCACTCAGAAAACGGTTTTCAGTGGGAAATGAAAGTGATCACAGATTTTCTTTGTTTTCGCTCTATCTCTTATAGTTTCCGAGAAAAATGGACTTTTATATTTCCACTCAGAAAACTGGTTTTCAGTGGGAAATGAAAGTGATCACAGATTTTCTTTGTTTTCGCTCTATCTCTTATAGTTTCCAAGAAAAATGGACTTTTATAGTTTCACTCATAAAACGGTTTTCAGTGGGAAATGAAAGTGATCACAGATTTTCTTTGTTTTCGCTCTATCTCTTATAGTTTCCAGAGAAAAATGGACTTTTATATTTTCACTCATAAATCGGGTTTTCAGTGGGAAATGAAAGTGATCACAGATTTTCTTTGTTTTCGCTCTATCTCTTATAGTTTCCGAGAAAAATGGACTTTTATGTTTCCACTCAGAAAACGGTTTTCAGTGGGAAATGAAAGTGATCACAGATTTTCTTTGTTTTCGCTCTATCTCTTATAGTTTCCGAGAAAAATGGACTTTTATGTTTTCACTCATAAAACGGTTTTCAGTGGGAAATGAAAGTGATCACAGATTTTCTTTGTTTTTGCTCTATCTCTTATAGTTTCCGAGAAAAATGGACTTTTATATTTCCACTCAGAAAACGGGTTTCAGTGGGAAATGAAAGTGATCACAGATTTTCTTTGTTTTCGCTCTATCTCTTACAGTTTCCAAGAAAAATGGACTTTTATGTTTTCACTCATAATTCGAGTCTTCAGTGGGAAATGAAAGTGATCACAGATTTTCTTTGTTTTCGCTCTATCTCTTATAGTTTCCAAGAAAAATGGACTTTTATGTTTTCACTCATAAAACGGTTTTCAGTGGGAAATGAAAGTGATCACAGATTTTCTTTGTTTTCGCTCTATCTCTTATAGTTTCCAAGAAAAATGGACTTTTTATTTTCACTCATAAATCGGGTTTTCAGTGGGAAATGAAAGTGATCACAGATTTTCTTTGTTTTCGCTCTATCTCTTATAGTTTCCGAGAAAAATGGACTTTTATGTTTCACTCATAAAACGGTTTTCAGTGGGAAATGAAAGTGATCACAGATTTTCTTTGTTTTCGCTCTATCTCTTATAGTTTCCAAGAAAAATGGACTTTTTATTTTCACTCATAAATCGGGTTTTCAGTGGGAAATAAAAGTGATCACAGATTTTCTTTGTTTTCGCTCTTTCTCTTATAGTTTCCGAGAAAAATGGACTTTTATGTTTTCACTCATAAACGGTTTTCAGTGGGAAATGAAAGTGATCACAGATTTTCTTTGTTTTCGCTCTATCTCTTATAGTTTCCAAGAAAAATGGACTTTTTATTTTCACTCATAAATCGGGTTTTCAGTGGGAAATGAAAGTGATCACAGATTTTCTTTGTTTTCGCTCTTTCTCTTATAGTTTCCGAGAAAAATGGACTTTTATGTTTTCACTCATAAAACGGTTTTCAGTGGGAAATGAAAGTGATCACAGATTTTCTTTGTTTTCGCTCTTTCTCTTATAGTTTCCGAGAAAAATGGACTTTTATGTTTTCACTCATAAAACGGTTTTCAGTGGGAAATGAAAGTGGTCACAGATTTTCTTTGTTTTTGCTCTATCTCTTATAGTTTCCGAGAAAAATGGACTTTTATATTTCCACTCAGAAAACGGGTTTCAGTGGGAAATGAAAGTGTTCACAGATTTTCTTTGTTTTCGCTCTATCTCTTACAGTTTCCAAGAAAAATGGACTTTTATGTTTTCACTCATATTTCGAGTCTTCAGTGGGAAATGAAAGTGATCACAGATTTTCTTTGTTTTCGCTCTATCTCTTACAGTTTCCAAGAAAAATGGACTTTTATGTTTTCACTCATATTTCGGGTCTTCAGTGGGAAATAAAAGTGATCACAGATTTTCTTTGTTTTTGCTCTATCTCTTATAGTTTCCGAGAAAAATGGACTTTTATATTTCCACTCAGAAAAATGAAAGTGATCACAGATTTTCTTTGTTTTCGCTCTATCTCTTATAGTTTCCGAGAAAAATGGACTTTTATATTGCCACTCAGAAAACGGTTTTCAGTGGGAAATGAAAGTGATCACAGATTTTCTTTGTTTTCGCTCTATCTCTTATAGTTTCCAAGAAAAATGGACTTTTATATTTCCACTCAGAAAACGGTTTTCAGTGGGAAATTAAAGTGATCACAGATTTTCTTTGTTTTCGCTCTATCTCTAATAGTTTCCAAGAAAAATGGACTTTTATATATCCACTCAGAAAACGGTTTTCATTGGGAAATGAAAGTGATCACAGATTTTCTTTGTTTTCGCTCTATCTCTTATAGTTTCCGAGAAAAATGGACTTTTATATTTCCACTCAGAAAATGGTTTTCAGTGGGAAATGAAAGTGATCACAGATTTTCTTTGTTTTTGCCCTATCTCTTATAGTTTCAGAGAAAAATGGACTTTTATATTTCCACTCAGAAAACGGTTTTCAGTGGGAAATGAAAGTGATCACAGATTTTCTTTGTTTTCGCTCTATCTCTAATAGTTTCCAAGAAAAATGGACTTTTATGTTTCACTCATATATCGAGTCTTCAGTGGGAAATAAAAGTGATCACAGACTTTCTTTGTTTTTGCTCTATCTCTTATAGTTTCCGAGAAAAATGGACTTTTATATTTCCACTCATAAAACGGTTTTCAGTGGGAAATGAAAGTGATCACAGATTTTCTTTGTTTTCGCTCTATCTCTTATAGTTTCCAAGAAAAATGGACTTTTATATTTCCACTCAGAAAACGGTTTTCAGTGGGAAATTAAAGTGATCACAGATTTTCTTTGTTTTCGCTCTATCTCTAATAGTTTCCAAGAAAAATGGACTTTTATATTTCCACTCAGAAAACGGTTTTCATTGGGAAATGAAAGTGATCACAGATTTTCTTTGTTTTCGCTCTATCTCTAATAGTTTCCGAGAAAAATGGACTTTTATATTTCCACTCAGAAAATGGTTTTCAGTGGGAAATGAAAGTGATCACAGATTTTCTTTGTTTTTGCCCTATCTCTTATAGTTTCAGAGAAAAATGGACTTTTATGTTTCCACTCAGAAAACGGTTTTCAGTGGGAAATGAAAGTGATCACAGATTTTCTTTGTTTTCGCTCTATCTCTTAATAGTTTCCAAGAAAAATGGACTTTTATGTTTTCACTCATATATCGAGTCTTCAGTGGGAAATAAAAGTGATCACAGATTTTCTTTGTTTTTGCTCTATCTCTTATAGTTTCCGAGAAAAATGGACTTTTATATTTCCACTCATAAAACGGTTTTCAGTGGGAAATGAAAGTGATCACAGATTTTCTTTGTTTTCGCTCTATCTCTTATAGTTTCCAAGAAAAATGGACTTTTATATTTCCACTCAGAAAACGGTTTTCAGTGGGAAATTAAAGTGATCACAGATTTTCTTTGTTTTCGCTCTATCTCTATAGTTTCCAAGAAAAATGGACTTTTATATTTCCACTCAGAAAACGGTTTTCATTGGGAAATGAAAGTGATCACAGATTTTCTTTGTTTTCGCTCTATCTCTAACAGTTTCCGAGAAAAATGGACTTTCATATTTCCACTCAGAAAATGGTTTTCAGTGGGAAATGAAAGTGATCACAGATTTTCTTTGTTTTTGCCCTATCTCTTATAGTTTCAGAGAAAAATGGACTTTTATATTTCCACTCAGAAAACGGTTTTCAGTGGGAAATGAAAGTGATCACAGATTTTCTTTGTTTTCGCTCTATCTCTTATAGTTTCCAAGAAAAATGGACTTTTATGTTTTCACTCATATATCGAGTCTTCAGTGGGAAATAAAGTGATCACAGATTTTCTTTGTTTTTGCTCTATCTCTTATAGTTTCCGAGAAAAATGGACTTTTATATTTCCACTCATAAAACGGTTTTCAGTGGGAAATGAAAGTGATCACAGATTTTCTTTGTTTTCGCTCTATCTCTTATAGTTTCCGAGAAAAATGGACTTTTATATTTCCACTCAGAAAATGATTTTCAGTGGGAAATGAAAGTGATCACAGATTTTCTTTGTTTTTGCCCTATCTCTTATAGTTTCAGAGAAAAATGGACTTTTATATTTCCACTCAGAAAACGGTTTTCAGTGGGAAATGAAAGTGATCACAGACTTTCTATGTTTTCGCTCTATCTCTTATAGTTTCCGAGAAAAATGGACTTTTATATTTCCACTCAGAAAATGGTTTTCAGTGGGAAATGAAAGTGATCACAGATTTTCCTTGTTTTCGCTCTATCACAGATTTTCTTTGTTTTCGCTCTATCTCTTATAGTTTCCAAGAAAAATGGACTTTTATGTTTTCACTCATAAACTGGGTCTTCAGTGGGAAATACAAGTGATCACAGATTTTCTTTGTTTTTGCTCTATCTCTTATAGTTTCCGAGAAAAATGGACTTTTATATTTCCACTCATAAAACGGTTTTCAGTGGGAAATGAAAGTGATCACAGATTTTCTTTGTTTTCGCTCTATCTCTTATAGTTTCCGAGAAAAATGGACTTTTATATTTCCACTCAGAAAATTATTTTCAGTGGGAAATGAAAGTGATCACAGATTTTCTTTGTTTTTGCCCTATCTCTTATAGTTTCAGAGAAAAATGGACTTTTATATTTCCACTCATAAAACGGTTTTCAGTAGGAAATGAAAGTGATCACAGATTTTCTTTGTTTTCGCTCTATCTCTTATAGTTTCCGAGAAAAACGGACTTTTATATTTCCACTCAGAAAATGGTTTTCAGTGGGAAATGAAAGTGATCACAGATTTTCTTTGTTTTTGCCCTATCTCTTATAGTTTCAGAGAAAAATGGACTTTTATATTTCCACTCAGAAAACGGTTTTCATTGGGAAATGAAAGTGATCACAGATTTTCTTTGTTTTCGCTCTTTCACAGATTTTCTTTGTTTTCGCTCTATCTCTTATAGTTTCCAAGAAAAATGGACTTTTATGTTTTCATTCATATATCGGGTCTTCAGTGGGAAATACAAGTGATCACAGATTTTCTTTGTTTTTGCTCTATCTCTTATAGTTTCCGAGAAAAATTGACTTTTATATTTCCACTCAGAAAACGGGTTTCAGTGCGAAAGAAAGTGATCACAGATGTTCTTTGTTTTCGCTCTATCTCTTATAGTTTGCGAGAAAAATGGACTTTTATATTTCCACTCAGAAAACGGTTTTCAGTGGGAAATCAAAGTGATCACAGACTTTCTTTGTTTTCGCTCTATCTCTTATAGATTCCGAGAAAAATGGACTTTTATATTTCCACTCAGAAAACGGGTTTCAGTGCGAAATGAAAGTGATCACAGATTTTCTTTATTTTCACTCTATCTCTTATAGTTTGCGAGAAAAATGGACTTTTATGTTTTCACTCATAAAACGATTTTCAGCGGGAAATAAAAGTGATCACAGATTTTCTTTGTTTTTGCTCTATCTCTTATAGTTTCCGAGTAAAATGGACTTTTATATTTCCACTCAGAAAACGGTTTTCAGTGGGAAATATAAGTGTCACAGATTTTCTTTGTTTTCGCTCTATCTTTTATAGTTTCCAAGAAAAATGGACTTTTATGTTTTCAATTATAAATCGGGTTTTCGGTGGGAAATGAAAGTGATCTCAGATTTTCTTTGTTTTCGCTCTATCTCTTATAGTTTCCGAGAAAATTGGACTTTTATGTTTTCACTCAGAAAACGGTTTTCAGCGGGAAATAAAAGTGATCACAGATTTTCTTTGTTTTCGCTCTATCTCTTATAGTTTCCAAGAAAAATGGACTTTTATGTTTTCACTCATAAATCGGGTTTTCAGTGGGAAATAAAAGTGATCACAGATTTTCTTTGTTTTCGCTCTATGTTTTATAGTTTCCGAGAAAAATGGACTTTTATGTTTTCACTTTTAAAACGGTTTTCAGTGGGAAATGAAAGTGATCTCAGATTTTCTTTGTTTTCGCTCTATCTCTTATAGTTTCCGAGAAAAATGGACTTTCACAAATCGGGTTTTCAGTTGGAAATGAAAGTGATCACAGATTTTCTTTGTTTTCGCTCTATCTCTTATAGTTTCCGGGAAAAAAGGACTTTTATGTTTTCACTCATATATCGGGTCTTCAGTTGGAAATAAAAATGATTACAGATTTTTTTGTTTTTTTTCTATCTCTTATAGTTTCCGAAAAAAATTGACTTTTATATTTTCACTCAGAAAACGGTTTTCAGTGATCACAGATTTTCTTTGTTTTCGCTCTATCTCTTATAGTTTCCAAGAAAAATGGACTTTTATGTTTTCACTCATATATCGGGTCTTCAGTTGGAAATAAAAATGATTACAGATTTTTTTGTTTTTGTTCTATCTCTTATAGTTTCCGAAAAAAATTGACTTTTATATTTCCACTCAGAAAACGGTTTTCAGTGATCACAGATTTTCTTTGTTTTCGCTCTATCTCTTATAGTTTCCAAGAAAAATGGACTTTTATGTTTTCACTCATATATCGGGTCTTCAGTTGGAAATAAAAATGATTACAGATTTTTTTGTTTTTGTTCTATCTCTTATAGTTTCCGAAAAAAATTGACTTTTATATTTCCACTCAGAAAACGGTTTTCAGTGATCACAGATTTTCTTTGTTTTCGCTCTATCTCTTATAGTTTCCAAGAAAAATGGACTTTTATGTTTTCACTCATAAATCGGGTTTTCAGTTGGAAATAAAAGTGATCACAGATTTTCTTTGTTTTCACTCTATCTCTTATAGTTTCCGAGAAAAATGGACTTTAATGTTTTCACTCATAAATCGGGTTTTCGGTGGGATATGAAAGTGATCACAGATTTTCTTTGTTTTCGCTCTATCTCTTATAGTTTCCGAGAAAAATGGACTTTTATGTTTTCACTCATAAAATGGTTTTCAGTGGGAAATGAAAGTGATCACAGATTTTCTCTGTTTTCGATCTATCTCTTATAGTTTCCGAGAAAAATGGACTTTTATATTCCCACTCAGAAAACTATTTTCAGTGGGAAATGAAAGTGATCACAGATTTTTTTTTGTTTTCACTCTATCTCTTATAGTTTCCGAGAAAAATGGACTTTTATGTTTTCACTCATAAAACGGGTTTTCAGTGGGAAATGAAAGTGATCACAGATTTTCTTTGTTTTTGCTCTATCTCTTATAGTTTCCGAGAAAAATGGACTTTTATATTTCCGCTCAGAAAACGGTTTTCAGTGGGAAATGAAAGTGATCATAGATTTTCTTTGTTTTCGCTCTATCTCTTATAGTTTCCGAGAAAAATGGACTTCTATGTTTTCACTCATTAAACGGTTTTCAGTGGGAAATAAAAGTGATCACAGATTTTCTTTGTTTTCGCTCTATCTCTTATAGTTTCCAAGAAAAATGGACTTTTATGTTTTTACTTAAGATCGGGTTTTCAGTGGGAAATGAAAGTGATCACAGATTTTCTTTGTTTTCGCTCTATCTCTTATAGTTTCCCAGAATAATGGACTTTTATATTTCCATTCATAAAACGGTTTTCTGTGGGAAATGAAAGTGATTACAGATTTTCTTTGTTTTTGCTCAATCTCTTATAGTTTCCGAGAAAAATGGACTTTTTTGTTTTCACTCATATATCGGGTCTTCAGTGGGAAATAAAAGTGATTACAGATTTTCTTTGTTTTTGCTCTATCTCTCATAGTTTCCGAGAAAAATTGACCTCTATGTTTACACTCATATATCGGGTTTTCAGTGGGAAATGAAAGTGATCACAGATTTTCTTTGTTTTCGCTCTAGCTCTTATAGTTTCCGAGAAAAATGGACTTTTATGTTTTCACTCACAAAACAGTTTTCAGTGGGAAATAAAAGTGATCACAGATTTTCGTTGTTTTCGCTCTATCTCTTACTGTTTCCGAGAAAAATGGACTTTTATGTTTTCACTCATAACTCGGGTTTTCAGCGGGAAATGAAAGTGATCACAGATTTTCTTTGTTTTCGCTCTATCTCTTATAGTTTCCGAGAAAAATGGACTTTTATATTTCCACTCAGAAAACGGTTTGCAGTGGGAAATGAAAGTGATCACAGATTTTTTTTCGCTCTATCTCTAAATGGACTTTTATATTTCTATTCAGAAAACGGTTTTCAGTGGGAAATAAAAGTGATCACCGATTTTCTTTGTGTTCGCTCTATCTCTTGCAGTTTCCGAGAAAAATGAAATTCTGTATTTCCACTCAGAAAACGGTTTTCAGTGGGAAATAAAAATGATCACCGATTTTCTTTGTTTTCGCTCAATCTCTTATAGTTTCCAAGAAAAATGTACTTTTATGTTTTGGCTTAGAAAGCGGGTCTTCAGTGGGAAATGAAAGTGATCACAGATTTTCTTTGTTTTCGTTCTATCTCTTATAGTTTCCGAGAAAAATGGACTTTAATGTTTTCTCTTGCAGTTTCCGAGGAAAATGAAATTCTATATTTCCACTCAGAAAACGGTTTTCAGTGGGAAATAAAAATGATCACCGATTTTCTTTGTTTTCGCTCAATCTCTTATAGTTTCCAAGAAAAATGTACTTTTATGTTTTGGCTTAGAAAGCGGGTCTGCAGTGGGAAATAAAAGTGATTACAGATTTTCTTTGTTTTTGCTCTATCTCTCATAGTTTCCGAGAAAAATTGACTTCTATGTTTTCACTCATATATCGGATTTTCAGTGGGAAATGAAAGTGATCACAGATTTTCTTTGTTTTCGCTCTAGCTCTTATAGTTTCCGAGAAAAATGGACTTTTATGTTTTCACTCACAAAACAGTTTTCAGTGGGAAATAAAAGTGATCACAGATTTTCTTTGTTTTCGCGCTATCTCTTACTGTTTCCGAGAAAAATGGACTTTTATGTTTTCACTCATAACTCGGGTTTTCAGCGGGAAATGAAAGTGATCACAGATTTTCTTCGTTTTCGCTCTATCTCTTATAGTTTCCGAGAAAAATGGACTTTTATATTTCCACTCAGAAAACGGTTTTCAGTGGGAAATGAAAGTGATCACAGATTTTTTTTCGCTCTATCTCTAAATGGACTTTTATATTTCTATTCAGAAAACGGGTTTCAGTGGGAAATAAAAGTGATCACCGATTTTCTTTGTGTTCGCTCTATCTCTTGCAGTTTCCGAGAAAAATGAAATTCTATATTTCCACTCAGAAAACGGTTTTCAGTGGGAAATAAAAATGATCACCGATTTTCTTTGTTTTCGCTCAATCTCTTATAGTTTTTATAGTTACTTTTATGTTTTGGCTTAGAAAGCGGGTCTTCAGTGGGAAATGAAAGTGATCACAGATTTTCTTTGTTTTCGTTCTATCTGTTATAGTTTCCGAGAAAAATGGACTTTAATGTTTTCACTGATAAATCGGATCTTTAGTGGGAAAGGAAAGTGATAACAGATTTTCTTTGTTTTCGCTCTATCTCTTATAGTTTCCAAGAAAAATGGACTTTTATATTTTCACTCATAAATCGGGTCTTCAGTGGGAAATGAAAGTAATCACAGATTTTCTTTGTTTTAGCTCTTCTCTTATAGTTTCCGAGAAAAATTTACTTTAATGTTTTCACTCATAAATCGGGTCTTCAGTGGGAAATGAATGGAATCACAGATTTTCTTTGTTGTCGCTCTTCTCTTATAGTTTCCAAGAAAAATGGACTTTTATATTTCTACTCAGAAAACTGTTTTCAGTGGGAAATGAAAGTGATCACAGATTTTCTCTGTTTTCGCGCTATCTCTTATAGTTTCTGAGAAAAATGTTTTTTTATATTTTCACTCAGAATACTGTTTTCAGTAGGAAATGCAAGTGATCACAGATTTTCTTTATTTTCGCTCTATCTCTTACAGTTTCCGAGAAAGACGGACTTTTATATTTCCACTCAGAAAACTGTTTTCAGTGGGAAATGAAAGTGATCGCAGATTGTTTTGGTATTCCCACTATCTCTTACAGTTTCCGAGAAAAATAGACTTTCATGTTTTCTCTCAGAAAACGGTTTTCAGTGGGAAATGAATGTGATCACAGATTTTCTTTATTTTCGCTCTATCTCTTATAAATGCAAGTAAGTTCATACATACATATATACGTAGGTATTGAGTATGTATTTATACATTTATTTTAAACACCATTATCTTAACTATCAATTTATTTCGTTTTATTAATGTCAATCCAATACATTAATTAAAAATATATTGAATTTACATGCATGTGTCAATCGAGTATTTAATAAAGAAATGAGAAAAAGAAAGTAGCAACCTTCGCAAGGATACACATACGAAAAAAGAATCGTAAATTAAATAAACTTTATTTAAAGATTAACTTGAGAGAAAAAGACGTCTTGGGATGTTGTTGTATGTATGTATATTTATTTATAAGTTAAATGAAAATAAGTATTAAGAAAAGTAGTTCTTAAAAATTTCCTTTCTTTTTAAAAGTATTAAACTTAAGTAGTAAATGAATGACTGGAATTAAACATTTAATACTTTCATACTTATAGCTTGTATCCAAACTTGATTCAAGTTTTATATGTATAGGACTCTTCATGAATCATATTTAACCCATTTCAAATTTTCTAATCAAGTGAAGAACATCCTTTAATTTAAACTAATTTCTCGTTGTTAGAATTTCATAAACTTTAGCACAAAGGAAAATAAACTTTTAAAAGTTTTTTTAAAAATAATAATAAAATTTAATAATTGTTTTAGAAAAACCAATAAAAAATAAATTTATTTCCATGTATTCTCGAGTTTGGGTTTATTGGGGTTTTGTCGATTTTTTTTTGTTGTTGTAAATATTAAATGCTTTATCAGTTTAATTTAATTTAGAAAAAAACTAACAATATTTTTATTGTACAAACAATTCAATCATAATTTGTTTATTTTATTGTTTTCTTTTTAGGAAAAAATATAATAATGAAAATAAATAAACCACATGCAGACATACTCAAATATGTAAATTAGGGTGGCCCGAAAATTTAAGTTAAGGATGTTCCCACCGAAAATGTATTTTCGCTTTACCTTATCTCAAATTTGTTTTTTTGAAGTCAATATTTGAACCTAATTACTCTATGATCCAGTCAGAACTAAAAGTTTGAGAAAAATTATATTAGAAGGAACCATACAAAAGGGCCCTCATACAGACATATCAAAAATAGAACTCTCTGAATCAATAGTGGGTAAAGTGAATAAATAGGCCATTCAGAAGGCACTTTATGCAAATATATTTTTTATCTTTAAATCACTCGGCGCCGGAATTCGGAATATATGTATATACGATTCAAATCACAAATATATTTTTTTATTATTCGGAATATAGTTCACACTTTAGTTCAGAATTCAATCCAAACTAAAATCTAATGAGCAGGTCAGAGTAAATTTCAGACTATTGTCAGTACTATAGTCTGGATTAAACTTCATGCTATAGTAATGACTATAATTCACAGTATACTTATCCACATTATAGTACACATTATAGGTTACACTCAATTCCAGACTATAGTTCATAATATGGGCTCGACTAAAGTTCACACTACTGTTCGGATTATAGTTAGCACTATAATCCAGTCTATATGTTTGGCAGCGCTACGTAATATAGTGAGTAGTTTTTGTTGTAATAAGAGCATTATGTGAAAAATCGCGGAATCGGAATTTCTGAAAACTAAATTAAAGGCCCTGATGTAGTGTTAACATAGAAAGACTTTAGTTGTCCCCACTGAGTAAAAATCAAATATTTTGCATTGGCTTTACGTGCGTTTGGGCGAGATTGAAGAATCGTAAGTGAAGTTTCTACCAATCAATAATTTTGCAAATATTTTCAACCAAACATGGAAATTTGTGTGTTCTGAATACACATAAACATACAGCGAGTGTGTTTGTATAATCCTATTATTTAAATTGAATTTTTTACAACTAGATGCGTAGTATATGTATATGTATGAATGTTTTTATACCCTACACCACTATAATGGGTGTAGGTCGCAATTTTTAAGATAATTTGATGAAATTTGGAACATGCACTTCTCTTGGTCCAAGGACGAACGCTATTGAAAATGGTTGAAATCGGTCCATTATTTCACCTAGCCCCCATACAACCGGACCCCCCGAATAGGGCTTTTGACCTGATAATTATGTTAAATGACCCACTATCTCTACAAAAATTTTTGTGCACGCAACAGATCGCAATTTTGAATATAATTTGTTAAAATGGGTCACATACTATTTTCTGGATCCACTGACGATGGCTGTTGAAAATGATTGAAATCGGTCTTTTATTTCTCCTAGTCAGCATACAATCGAACATGAACAGACATTATTTGGAACCTATATTAGATTAACAGAAATGCTTTATTATTGAAATTAATCACATTTAATTCGCAATTGGTGTAGGGTATCGTATAGTCGGCCACGCCCGACTATAATTTCTTACTTGTTTGTTGTATACATATATGTGTGTAAATAAAAACCGGTATTTCGAGGATGGCTATATACATGTCAATCATTTACTAAAAGACTGGCATAGTCCGAAATTCGTTTTTTGCACTGAAAGCAACAAAAGATGCGTCATACTAAAGACTTACATATAGATTTATCGAATTTGAAATTTGTCTATGATCATAAATTAATTATTCTATTTATTTACTTTGGTCCTCATCAATTTTGAGAAAATACTAGCATAAAAAGGCACCCATAGGCCTCCTTTAAAGCTGACGGGAACTATATGCATTTCTAAACTATTGCCTATTAATATTAGTTATTTTCTCATTGTGTTCGGGTATATGGAGTTCAGATTTGATTTGTTGTCAATTGCTGTTTTGCGGAAAAAAATATTCAGTAAAACACAAAACTTATAACCAAAATTTTTAGGTTTCCCATTGATATTTGATAACAGGTTTAGTTGCTGTTTCTCTTGATTTTGTTTAGTATGGGTTTATTTTTAACTTTTTTGTCATTATTATTAGTTTAATAAATCTATGCAAATATATAAATCCTTACGATGATGTATGAGTGCTATAAATGCACGTTGGCATTTCATATATCATACACTGTAAAATATCGAAATTAAACACTACAATAGATACAATAGATTTTCTTAAATATTCATGAATAAATAACTAAACATAAGCTTTACGAAGCTAACTTTCCATTGTATAATTTGAAGAACCTTTTCTTTATGTAACATTTACACTACTATTACTTTTCTCAGTGTGATTCAGTATAGAACGTGGAATTCACTGTTGTTTTTAATTTAAAAAATTTTATTAAAATAGAGTTGGTTTCCGTATTTTAATTTTGATTTTTTTTAATTTTAATTGAATATATCTGTTTTATTTCTTTAAATTTTATGTATTATTATTTTCAAACGAATTATTATTTTTGTATAAAACATTAGGACATTTAGCCATACATATGTATGGCTGTAAGTATATGAACTAGAACTGAACTAGAACTGAACTAGAATTGAACTAGAACTAAACTGAACTAGAACTGAACTAGAACTGAACTAGAACTGAACTAGAACTGAACTAGAACTGAACTAGAACTGAACTAGAACTGAACTAGAACTGAACTAGAACTGAACTAGAACTGAACTAGAACTGAACTAGAACTGAACTAGAACTGAACTAGAACTGAACTAGAACTGAACTAGAAACTGAACTATAACTGAACTAGAACTGAACTAGAACTGAACTAGAACTGAACTAGAACTGAACTAGAACTGAACTAGAACTGAACTAGAACTGAACTAGAACTGAACTAGAACTGAACTAGAACTGAACTAGAACTGAACTAGAACTGAACTAGAACTGAACTAGAACTGAACTAGAACTGAACTAGAACTGAACTAGAACTGAACTAGAACTAGAACTGAACTAGAACTGAACTAGAACTGAACTAGAACTGAACTAGAACTGAACTAGAACTGAACTAGAACTGAACTAGAACTGAACTAGAACTGAACTAGAACTGAACTAGAACTGAACTAGAACTGAACTAGAACTGAACTAGAACTGAACTAGAACTGACTAGAACTGAACTAGAACTGAACTAGAACTGAACTAGAACTGAACTAGAACTGAACTAGAACTGAACTAGAACTGAACTAGAACTGAACTAGAACTGAACTAGAACTGAACTAGAACTGAACTAGAACTGACTAGAACTGAACTAGAACTGAACTAGAACTGAACTAGAACTGAACTAGAAATGAACTAGAACTGAACTAGAACTGAACTAGAACTGAACTAGAACTGAACTAGAACTGAAACTGAACTAGAACTGAACTAGAACTGAACTAGAACTGAACTAGAACTGAACTAGAACTGAACTAGAACTGAACTAGAACTGAACTAGAACTGAACTAGAACTGAACTAGAACTGAAACTAGAACTGAACTAGAACTGAACTAGAACTGAACTAGAACTGAACTAGAACTGAACTAGAACTGAACTAGAACTGCAGCAAATATTTTTGTGATAAATTGCGATATTTAATTACAGTTTTTTATATCAACAAAGTTCTGGGTTAAATGAATTTTAAAGTATAATAGACTTTTATATTAATCTGTAAATATTAAATTACTGTTTAAGTTTTTTCATTTACACCTGTAAACAGGACATATTTTAAGCAACTTTACTAGCAGGATAAAAATAAAAAAAAGAACGCAACCATTACTAAAAAACAAATTAGAATATAATAAAAAAATAAACCACAAAACCTTAAACTATTTAAGACCATTTACGGCAATAAAAAATTTGTAATCAAAACCCCTTTTTTCACCTTTAGTACATAGATAAACACATTATTTGCATTAAAAATGTATATTGTCAAAAAAAAAAAATATAAAAGGAATTTCATTTTGGCCTAAAAAAGGTCACTTAATTACGAGAAATAAAAAAAGCATAATAGAACGAAAAAATTTGCTAAATTTTAATGACGATTTAGAAAAATAAACACCTGCGTTCATCTAGACGAACAAATGTTTATGGCCCACCAGAGCTACAAGTTAAACTTTGTTCAAAATAAGGACAAGTTTAACGAGTAACATTATACAGTTGGTTTAGTCAGACTATATGATACACTACACACAAAGGAAAGTTGAACAATTGGTCGGTAAGACATCGCCTAATTGCAGAGACACTGACTCAGGAAATCATTATAATGTTATATGAAAGTTAAAGGCAGACTCCTCCTTAAATAGGGACTTGGCTAAGATTTTAATGTGACAATAAGTATGAAAATATTAAATTTCTAAAAACAACAACTCATAAATAAACAAATAAACAATGTTAATGATGTTGAGGGAAAAATGGAAGTAGAAGAAAAAAAAATATATTGTTTCGGTGAAAATTAACATTTAAGGTTCTTTTCATGGACAGCAGCTATGAATGTTAGGCCGGCTGGTTGACTGGTTAAATAAGACCATAAATTCTTGTCCTTATTGTATTTAGTTTGTTTTTTATACATTGTTGTTTTCTTTATAAGTAAATATTAAACACAAATGCTAAACACGAGCACTTATAAACATTAAACATACAAAATATTTTACGACTACAATTACAAATTATACAATTTTTATACAACTTCCTTGTTTGACTCTTACAAATAAACAAACGAACAACAACAAAAAAAAATAATAAATATCTAACAAACATACTTACAGTTACTTGCTGCTACTACATACTTTTTCTTTGCCATTTTCAACTGGAGTTGTTGGCAAGAAAAACCTTTTTTATGGCCTTGATAAGATTAATAAAATGTAATGTACGCGTCTATAAAAGTCCTGTTATAATTAGCACTAATAAATAAAGATTGCACAAACTCTGTCTAATATTCCATTTCAACCCCTGCACTAAAGAAAATAAAATAGACTGAGAATGAATTCGTCCCAAACCAAAAAAAAAAAAACTTTTTTAGCGAAACCTTTAAAACAAACAATAATTGACAGTGTTTTAGAAGTCCCTTTTTTGGAGAGATGAAAATCATTTTAATATATTGAAAAGCTTTCTAAAAGGAATGAAGATTATTTACTATTATATGTCCTTTATCTAGCTTATGAAAGGATTACTTTAAGTAAGTAATCTTGAATGTATAGAAAATTTAAAGATATTAATGTTTTGCGAAAAAAGCACCCACAAGTTGTATTTTATAGATTTAGCTTAATTATAAAGAATTCAGTAAATATCAATACCAATAAGTACTAATAGCGTGAATTGGTTTAGAACAAATATGTTAACGTTAACAGGGATTAACATATTTGCCGTCGGCAAGAAAGCAATTAGGGCGATATCAGGTGATAAAATTAAATCTAAGACCGATTTGGAAAGAAGAAAGCTTTAGTCGAATACCCTCACAGCAGGACAAAAAGCCTCCTTATAATGAGCACGTTCTTAGGATAATATGAAGGTATATTTTCTGAGTGAATACACAGGATTACAACAATACAAAATTTGAATAGCAGATTCAAACGAATGTTGTGCATGTAGAGAGGACAGTCAGACCATTTTCTTTGCCATTGTCAAGCTTTCGTCGAAATTATATCCAAACATCTTGAGAGTGATATAATTTCGGATATTACATAACTCACGAACACTGATTGGAAAATTCTTAGGAATTACTTTCAGGAAACTGAGTTTCTGAACATCGGACGAAATACATTCAGTGAAAACCTCATATAGAGCAGGTTTTTTGTTTTTATCAACAAACAATTTTCTAAGTGCATTTCTTCGGATTTGATGTATTATACATCATCCTATCAACCTTTTTCTTTTTTTTAGAGTTATAAAATGCTTTGCTTTTCTGAGCTCTATTATGGCTTTCTAGTGCCTTAGAATACTCTCAATGAATACCAAAGACAGACTCAGGGGCGATAAATAGGCAACAAGCGCCATCATTAGCTAGACAATGGCCAGGTGACCTTCATGGGCAGGGATTAAGCATAAAATTAATTTGTTGTACTTCTTCATATGATAATATGTCCATGATTCTTTTCTTCACATACTAAGTATATAGAAGAAATGAAGATAGCTTAACCTTCCGCTTACAATTTTGACGGATATTTTTACAAGGAGATGGCCTTCCGGAAGTTGCTACCATGCTCATGTTTCACTATGTATTTGTTGGACCAGTTTGTGAACCAAACTTTATCAGCATTTTCTTGTTACCATGTTTTATTGATTCATCCTTCCCTGTCCGGTATAATAACTTCAAATGATTGGGTCACCACATGTATAGGTCATTCATATGAATAGTTTTAATATACTTACATATGTGCTCAACCAAGTCAGCAGTTTTGAAATTGGTAATACTTGATAGGTGAATTTTTGATTTACAAGTCCATCTTTAACAAGTAAGAAATTATAGTCGGGCGAGGCCGACCATATAATACCCTACACCTTTGACAAAAATATAATGTGATTTAGTTGCCATAATAAAGCATTTAAGTTGAATTGTACCTTGCCTTAGGTATACATACTTAAGCCGTTTATTGTTGAATAAAATTGTGGACATTTAAATGAAATTTTGATGGGGGCTTTTCATAGGGGCTAGGGTCATATGGGAACCTATTATTATGGAATTCGTGGGGGTCATCAAGTCTTGTATACAACTTGGTTACTGCAGCTTTTTGTCGAGATATGAGTATATTAAACATAATTATGAACTTAAAAGCCCTATTCGGCGGATTCAGTTGTATGGGGGCTAGGTGAAATAATGGACCGATGGTAACCATTTTCAACAGGCTTCATCTACGGTACCATAAAAGATCATGTGCCAAATTTCATTGAATTATCTCCAAAATTGCGACCTGTAGTTTGATTGCAAATTTTAAAAGCCCTATTCGGGGGTTCAGTTGTATGGGGGCTAGGTGAAATAATGGACCGATGGTAACCATTTTCAATACCCTTCGTCTACGGTACCATAAAAGATCATGTGCCAAATTTTATTGAATTATCTCCAAAATTGCGACCTGTAGTTTGATTACAAGTTTTAAAAGCCCTATTCGGGGGTTCAGTTGTATGGGGGCTAGGTGAAATAATGGAGCGATGGTAACCATTTTCAATAGGCTTCGTCTACGGTACCATAAAAGATCATGTGCCAAATTTCATTGAATTATCTCCAAAATTGCGACCTGTAGTTTGATTGCAAATTTTAAAAGCCCTATTCGGGGGTTCAGTTGTATGGGGGCTAGGTGAAATAATGGACCGATGGTAACCATTTTCAATACCCTTCGTCTACGGTACCATAAAAGATCATGTGCCAAATTTTATTGAATTATCTCCAAAATTGCGACCTGTAGTTTGATTACAAGTTTTAAAAGCCCTATTCGGGGGTTCAGTTGTATGGGGGCTAGGTGAAATAATGGACCGATGGTAACCATTTTCAATAGGCTTCGTCTACGGTACCATAAAAGATCATGTGCAAAATTTCATTGAATTATCTCCAAATTTGCGACCTGTAGTTTGATTACAAATTTTAAAAGCCCTATTCGGGGGTTCAGTTGTATGGGGGCTAGGTGAAATAATGGACCGATGGTAACCATTTTCAACAGGCTTCATCTACGGTACCATAAAAGATCATGTGCCAAATTTCATTGAATTATCTCCAAAATTGCGACCTGTAGTTTGATTACAAGTTTTAAAAGCCCTATTCGGGGGTTCAGTTGTATGGGGGCTAGGTGAAATAATGGACCGATGGTAACCATTTTCAATACCCTTCGTCTACGGTACCATAAAAGATCATGTGCCAAATTTCATTCAATTATCTCCAAAATTGCGACCTGTAGTTTGATTACAAGTTTTAAAAGCCCTTTTCGGGGGTTCAGTTGTATGGGGGCTAAGTGAAATAATGGACCGATGGTAACCATTTTCAATAGGCTTCGTCCCTGGTACAATAGAAGATCATGTACCAAATTTCATTGAATTATCTTCAAAATTGCGACCTGTAGTTTGATTACAAGGTTTACATGGACGGACGGACGGACGGACGGACAGACGGACGGACAGACGGACGGACATAGCTAAATCGACTCAGAAAATGATTCTGCGCCGATTGGTATACTTTAAGGTGGGTATAGGACCAATATTATTGTGCGTTACAAACATCAGCACAAACCCAATATACCCTCCCCACTAAAGTGGTGTAGGGTATAATAAGTACATATATGCAAAGGTGGAATAGTCAGAATAGTGCCAATGGCATATGTGGCCCAAGTTTTCATAGCCCCAGTTATATAGACACAATAGAGATGATTAACTTTGTCAAGTTGTGATCTGGCCAACTTTTTGCCACAAAGCTAAAGCAATATGGACTTTGTTATGGTATCAAATGTCTAAAATAACCTTTTTATGGCTTGAGACCCCATGTACTACCGAATAGCATCGGATGGCTTTATTTATAGTACTGGATATATGAGAATTCCAGTTTAGGACCTTGTCGAGAATAAGTCTTAGATATTTGACTTAATCAGAAATCTTAATTGTCGAGACATTTAACATTAGTTCAATGGGTTTCAGAAGTCTGTGTCTTGTTAATGGTACAAAAGTGGATTTTAAGAAGTTGGCCCTTATTCTTCACAGCACTTGGATGTAAGATTAATCGTCTGTTGCATCTGTTCCGATAGCGTTACGAATTTCGATAACCAGTGTCCACAGCAACGGTGATAATACGCCTCCCTGAGGAGAGCCAATGGTAACCCAAATGGTTTTCTATCTTCCACTTAAGTTAAACTCAATGATTCTGGATGTCAGCGTTTATAGTGTCCAGTTACTTATGACAGCTGCAACGTAAAGCATGTATGCCGTGTTATCGATAGCTCCTTGTATGTCTATGAAAGCACAAAGATCTGTTTGTTTAGAGCCCAGGGCTTTTTGAATCTATGTCGTGACTTGATGTAAGCAGTCACTTTAGATTGATGTCTTTGATACGCAAATGAAAAGCGTTGATTTGGCTTCATTAAAAGATTTTGATAGTGCCCAAATGATATTATCCTCATTAAAGATTCTTTCCTGCTCCTATTGGTCATCAAGGGAAATGCATGTCGAGAAGAAGTCTGTTAGTCTCGTCCAAAGAGTCAATTTACGCATCGTCTGCACGTATGAAAACCATTTGTGCGGTCTCGTGATAATGCTTTCTGTAGACGTAGGCATTAGGATTGGGGTCAATTTTTTCGCAGAGGATCTTTAACGAAATCTACTCAAATTATCACATATATTTCGTAAAAATAAGGTGAAGTGGCAATGGGGCAAATGATCATAACTATGAATCGCTTCATAGATCTAATAACTATAGCTGTGTAAAAACGAGGAAGATACATGATATTCTCTAAACTAGTTATATGTAAGGTCTCACGAATAATAATAGAATTCTTAATTATGTATCTAACTTCACACAAAGCCTCATTAACCACTGTACCAAACGATACCCAAATAAGCACATGATTTTTGTGTATAGTTCTAAAGTTGTAGTACGAATAGCGGCCACAGGTTAAGTGTTGTCAAGCATTCACATTATCAGCAAAACAATCACCACCTTTTCTTAACGTTAATTGTTGTTCTACTTGGCCAGCGTTAATGTTCTACACTTTTGCCTTAAATACCCTACGTATGGGTTTTTGAGGGTAAGGTTAGACATGTTATAAAACAATTATTACTTTATACCTTAAAATAACAGGATGTTGTTTGAAACTATTTTTAAAAAATTATAAATTAGCATTAATTGAAAGATTTCCAATAATATAAAACTAGGCTTGAATGTTTTCATAATTTCGTTTTAAGAAAACAATTTCTATTAGTCGAGAGGTTATAGGGTGTTTTTTGCAATTTTTTAACTCTTCTTTCCGTTTGGTGGCCATTAAAATTATAAAGAAATACCAACAACAGCAGTTATTGTCATGGCAAGAGCAAGCAGCAGCATACAAGGCCATATTTATTAAATTTTATGAGGCAACTTAACTGTCGACCGAAAAAATTGAGCTTACAAACGAAATGATGGGAACAAGGATGACGACGATGTCTTCTTACCAGTTGGTCATTAAAAAAAGCTTTAAGTGGCGCACTTTCGTTAATTTATCGCCTACAAATATGCTTAAACGTTTTATGGCCAAAAACACGAATTAAAAATTGTAACAATACTAGTTAAAGGAATAAGCCCAACCAAACAGAAAAGAATCGAGAAAAAAATGTAAAAAAATAACATAAAAGCCAAAATAACAGCGAAAAAAATATAAATTGTAAGCCAAAGGAGAAAAAAGAAATGGAAAATACTACAATATTGTGTTACCGGATTTAACTCGGAATAGAGGGAACCGAACCAAAAAAAAAGAAAAAAAATTAAACAACAATACAAAACACAATTGTGCCACATTAAAATTGTTGTAAACTTTAATAAATTATTGTTAAACTTGTTGTAACAATAATATAGCTAAATGGTTGTGCTGTCTCAGCAAAGTATTTGAGGCATTTGGAAGTGGTTAAAAAGCTGGCCATGATAGTATAGGAACTACAAAATGCTGGAATTTGTTTTTTTTTTTTTGTACTACTACATAAGCTTGTTAGCGATTGTGTGTTAACTTTTTCCAACAAGGTTATTTATATTAATAAGTAAACGATGCTTAAGACGCTGAAAATGACGATGACGACGACAACGACATTTTACATTGGTGACGATGACTATTATGATTGTAATCATTAAAAAATCATTATTATTGCCACAGTACTTTGGATGGCTGGCCATGGCTGGTGGTTGGTGACTCTGCCACTTGTGCAACAACAATAATAAAAATCATTGCTTTAAGGTTGTGGCCTCATTTATTTCCTCTGCAAATGTATTTTTTCTTTTATTTTAGCTGAATACAAGTCTTTCAAAATCTGTTATTTCTTCTTTCTACTTTTCTTTTTACTATTTTGCTTTCTTTGATTATGGCTAGAGAGAAAAAAAACAAAAAAAAAAAAAAAAAATCTTTTCTTCGGAAATTGCCTTGAGCTTAAGTAGAAAATTTGTTTAAGGGCGTTAATATGAACATAATTTTTCTTTATCGTGGTTTTGTGGAAGACCAACTAAGAAAAGGAAACATACTTTGTTATCAGATGACAAAAGGTAAGTGGTAAATGATTTAATTAAATTAAAATTTTTGTTAAAGTAGATAAGGAGGATTTAACTGCTAGTAGATTGCTGTCATATTAAAGTTAATAATAACATGTATTTACAAATAAAATTTTGCTATAAATTTTCTATCTTCAGAGATAAATTAAACTTTTTTCTTTATACTGGAACCCTTACTACCACGATATGCACCTTAAAACTTTTAAAACGATTTCATTTAAAGTCTTTAAATACTAAAGCGATATTGTATTTGCAGTAAGGATTAAGAAATGAGCCTTTAAACAGTATTTCTTGGCCATATTCCAATGACCTGATACACACTTATTGGCGGACGTTATTTGTTTATACGACATACTAACCACAAAAAATAAACAAATCGGTTTGACATTAAAATGGAATTTAATAACGAATCTGATCTGAAAGCATACACATACATAAATATGCAAATGAAAAATATAATGTATTTTTTAAAAAAGCATATAAAACATAAAACTTATTTGCTATGATTGTGTAAGAGTGTAATATGTCTAAAACTAATAAAAAATTTTCTTAGTTTTAAAAATGTTATATTATAGTCAGAGTGTAAAGATCAAAACTAAGATGGTTTGTAAGAATCGAACTAAATTCTTTTTACAACAAAATTTTAAGATATGACATTTTTATTGCCAATAATTTATTTGCTTGTAGTTCACTTTATGCACCGACATTTACACTTATACAAATAATTTATGTTTATCTATATGCACACAACCAAAGTCAGTCCATATGTCTGTTCCATGACATACAATGGCAGAGTTTTTGTCGTTTTTTTTTTTTTTTTTTTTAATTTGCTTCGACAACTATTTATGGCGAAATTATGATAATTTTTTTTATTTGGTTAAGTAAATAATTTAAATTGGTCCGTTGATGTCAATTTTATTAAACTTGTTTGTATCAACCAATGTATATATTTATGTATAAAAGCAAATTACAAATTGATGTCTTTATTAAAAGTCATTAATTTTTATTTAACGTTTTTCGCACTCGTCTACACGAGGAGCAGTTTAAATAAATAAATTTGTTTTATATAATGATATAAATGTTAAAAGCAGATAATGACAGAAAAAAGTAAAAAAAAAAAAAAATAATTGCAATAATATTTAATTATGAAGTGGTAGAAATTTTTCTTGTATTTAATAAATAAATCTATCAAAATGATAAAACATTGATTTAAACTGTAGCAGTAGGAATTTCAATGAAAGATGGTGGATAGAGGAGTGCCATGTCGAAGTGATTTACTACATAACACAGTGCAATACTGAAGAATATAATCATATATGGATACCACTACTTCCAGTTTTGCCCAAAGTCATATTTTTCTCAGACTCATATCTTGCACATGGTTCGAAAGTATCGGAAAACATGAAGAACAAAAATTGTTAACACATAAAAGGAAACAAATTTTATTTTATTTAAAACTCGCAAAAAAATAAAAAATTTTATGTTTTACTTCCAAACGCTTCTCTGAAATAGGCGTATACTTAATATTTGTAGTAACAGCAAATTAATAACACGTATACGTATGTATGTTCTTTAGGACAAGAGGTAACAAACAAACAAACAAACAAACTAACTAACTAACTAACTAACTACTAACTAACTAACTAACTAACTAACTAACTAACTAACTAACTAACTAACTAACTAACTAACTAACTAACTAACTAACTAACTAACTAACTAACTAACTAACTAACTAACTAACTAACTAACTAACTAACTAACTAACTAACTAACTAACTAACTAACTAACTAACTAACTAACTAACTAACTAACTAACTAACTACTACTAACTAACTAACTAACTAACTAACTAACTAACTAACTAACTAACTAACTAACTAACTAACTAACTAACTAACTAACTAACTACTAACTAACTAACTAACTAACTAACTACTAACTAACTAACTAACTAACTAACTAACTACTAACTAACTAACTAACTAACTAACTAACTAACTACTAACTAACTAACTAACTAACTAACTAACTAACTAACTAACTAACTAACTAACTAACTAACTAACTAACTAACTAACTAACTAACTAACTAACTAACTAACTAACTAACTAACTAACTAACTAACTAACTAACTAACTAACTAACTAACTAACTAACTAACTAACTAACTAACTAACTAACTAACTAACTAACTAACTAACTAACTAACTAACTAACTAACTAACTAACTAACTAACTAACTAACTAACTAACTAACTAACTAACTAACTAACTAACTAACTAACTAACTAACTAACTACTAACTAACTAACTAACTAACTAACTAACTAACTAACTAACTAACTAACTAACTAACTAACTAACTAACTAACTAACTAACTAACTAACTAACTAACTAACTAACTAACTAACTAACTAACTAACTAACTACTAACTAACTAACTAACTAACTAACTAACTAACTAACTAACTAACTACTAACTAACTAACTAACTAACTAACTAACTAACTAACTAACTAACTAACTAACTAACTAACTAACTAACTAACTAACTAACTAACTAACTAACTAACTAACTAACTAACTAACTAACTAACTAATTAACTACAAGGCTGGCATAACTAGAAAATTTTTCGAGAAAAACTGCTTTAAATCAGGCCTATTACAGAATTCCATTTCGATCGAAAGCGGAATTATTTCCGTATTTTTGCTTCTTCAGAAAATGAAAACGAAACATTTTTTTCGGAGTGAAACCACATTCAGTTTTTAAAGGGGAATTGAAATTTGTTTGTAATTAATGTTTTTTTCATAATGTTTCAATAACAAGAACCTTTACCCAAATACAATTCTGTATTTGATGAGCTAAACAGAATCAATTCTAAATAGAATCAATATAATTTGACTTTTTTTGTGGGCTAATTACATAATTCAGAATTTGGAGAAGCTAAATCAAAATCTATCGGAATAGTCATACAGAATTTAATCCATTCCGATCGAAATGTGTGACAGACCTGAATATTTTAATATATTTTACCATTTCTGACAATATGAAAATTTCTGAAAGTGTGAAAAAAAGTGAATTCTAGTATTGAAAAAAATTTCTGGATCCTATTTTTGTGATATCAACTCATGCTGCATCGGCAACAGTGCCGAAATATTAATTTTAACGTACATTAGTATTTTCGTAAACATTATTGTCCACTACCACTTCGAATTTCCCCTATGAGACCTCACCACGCCTGTAAAGGTGTTTGTAACGATTATATTCCTCAGAATTGCAATAACACGAAGGTAAGAGCGTTTATATCAAAATGCAGTATATAACAATGTTTAATTTTTTGTTTACATGAGTATGTATGTAAATTTAATGTATATGTCTGTGTGTATAAAAATATACATGATTATTTTGTATTCTCAAATGGTGAATAAATGCATTTTATTAATTGTATGATTGCATACATAAATATTAACACAAACACATATTTAAAAATTGTAAACATCTTTTGGTTTTATTGCTCTGACTTATGTTCTCAAGTAAATCAAAATGTTATAAGAAATGTTACTTTAAACCTTTTCTTCTGTAGAGTACTTAAAAAGTAATAATAGTAAGAAAACTAAGTTATTATTTAAAATCACTAGTTCGAGACAATCATTCCGAACTGCAGGGACTTAAAAATGCATTAAATATTTTGGTGTTTATTGTTTGTTATTGCATTCGAATATATTGTTAATGAGTTTTGTTGCAACAATATGTTGCTGTAAAAATATCAAGCAAGTATTTTTAACCAGGGATTTGTATGATTCATAATGAAATTGTTCTTTTGAACAATTAAGAAAGTTTATTGATACAATTATTTATTCTTAATTGTTTGATAAAATTGAAATAAATAAATTTTCTTCTGTGCTATTATTTGTAGACTTACTTTACAATGAGCATGAAAACATTGAACAAAATTATTTCATTTCAATAAAGACATTCTTTTTTTTTGTAAGAGAATTTTAATTAATATTCCATATAACTGTAAAATACTATAAAGTTGGTCAGGAAATATTGTATTAAGAATGTTGTAAGTAATACAAACATTAAAGATTTAATACTATAGTGCGTTAAATATTTATGAATTAAAATTTTATTTAATGTTAAATATTTAAAAACTAAAATTATATTTAATTTCAGCAACTAAAATGATTTTTAATAGCTTTTATGCAGATATAGTTGTGGGGTTTAGGAAAGATAAAGTTATTGCTATTAACCTATCCCTCTATTTTGTGTTTAATTTACCAGTAATATTATTAAATTAAATAATCGATTTAGGACATATATATGTACATGTTAAAATTATAAAAGTTCCCTTTTTATAGCATTTTTATTAAAATTCATTATGGTGTTTAATTTGATTATGCAAATGATAACTCCTTTCAGCAATTACTCAAGCCATATGTGAACACTGAACAGAAAGCAGAAAACCCACACCCCGGTTAATTACAATTAATTAAAGAACCATATTGGTGCTATTGTTAGAAAAATGAAAAACTAACTGAAGGCAAAGAATTGTGGGAAAAATGAAACGAATGTAGTAAAATGTAAATGTAACAGAAATAGAAAAAAAAAAAAAAATGTAGAAATGCCAACACAATTTTCTACTTTAGAAACTAAGCAACAACTGAACATACTTACACCAAATTACCCTGTAGTTTGGGGTGAGCGGTTCGAAATGTTGTTAATGTTTACCCGATAACTAACCACATAACTATTAGCGGGCTAAATCATTACTTTAGTCTCGTCTGTAGTCCGGACTGTACATCGGTCATTTATCTGGACCATAGACCGGCCTATTATCTGGACTATAGGCCTGGTCTATAGTCTGGAAATAGACCAGTCTATAGCCTGAAAATAGACCAGTCTATAGTCTGGAAATAGACCAGTCTATAACATGAAAATAGACCAGTCTATAGTCTGGAAATAGACCAGTCTACAATCTGGGCTATAGACCTGTCTTATAGTCTAGACTATAGACCTCTCTTATAGTCAGGACTATAGACCTGTCTTATAGTCTGGACTATAGACCAGTCTATGGTGTGGACTATAGACCAGTCTATGGTGTGGACTATAGACCAGTCTATGGTGTGGACTATAGACCAGTCTATGGTGTGGACTATAGACCAGTCTATGGTGTGGACTATAGACCAGTTTATAGTCTGGGCTATAGATCAGTCTATAGTCGAGACTATAGACCAGTCTATAGTCTGGACTATAGATCAGTCTATATTATGGACTATAGACCAGTCTATAGTCTGATCTATAGACCAGTCTATAGTCTGAACTATTGACCAGTCTATAGTCTGGACTCTAGACCAGTCTATAGTCTGAACTATAGACCAGTCTATAGTCTGAACTATAGACCAGTCTATAGTCTGAAATATAGACCAGTCTATAGTCTGGACTACAGGTCAGTCTATAGTCTGGAATATGGACCTGTCTTATAGTCTGCACTATAGACCTGTCTTATAGTCTGGACTATAGACCTGTCTTATACTCTGGACTATAGATCTGTTTTATTATCTGGACTATAGAACAGTCTATAGTCTGGACTATAGACCAGTCAATAGTTTGGAATATAGACCTGTCTATAGTCTGGACTATAGACCAGTCTATAGACTGGACTATTGACCAGTCTATAGTCTGGACTATTGACCAGTCTATAGTCTGGACTATTGACCAGTCTATAGTCTGGATTATATAACACTCTAGAGTCTGCACTATAGAACACTCTAGAGTCTATATATTCTGGACTATAGACCACTCCATAGTCTGGATATACTAGTATAGAGTCTGGACGATAGACCATTATATTGTCTGTACTATTGACTAGTATATAGTCTGGACTATAGACTAGTATATAGTCTGGACTATAGACTAGTATATAGTCTGAACTATAGACTAGTATATGGTCTGAACTATAGACTAGTATATAATCAGGACTATAGACTAGCATATAGTCTGGACTATAGACAAGTATATAGTCTGGACTGTAAATTAGTATAGTCTAGTCTGGACTATAGACAAGTATATAGTTTGGACTGTAAACTAGTATAGTCTAGTCTGGACTATAGACTAGTATATAGTCTGGACTATAAACTAGTATAGTCTAGTCTGGACTATAGACTAGTATATAGTCTGGACTATAGACTAGTATATAGTCTGTACTATAGACTAGTATACAGTCTGGACTATAGACTAGTACATAGTCTGAACTATAGACTAGTATATAGTCTAGACTATAGACTAGTATATAGTCTGGACTATAGACTAGTATATAGGCTGGACTATAGACTAGTATATAGGCTGGACTATAGACTAGTATATAGTCTGGACTATAGACTAGTATATAGTCTGGACTATATAGTATATACCAGTCTATAATCTGAACCAGCCTATAGTCTGAACTATAGACCAATATCCAGTCTGGACAATATTCCAGTATATAGTCTGTGTTATGGACCGTTGATTATTCTACAGACAAGGCAGATAAGAAATAAACTATTTTTGGGTGTGATTGTATAATAAAATAAAAGAAGTACAACTAGGTAAAAGTTCTAGTGTTGTATGTCAGTTCTATATCAATGTATATAGGATGGTTTCATGTTTATAAAGCCATATTAGTAATATTGTTATAGCACATTTAAAACAAAAATATCGTTACGATTTCTGTAATGATTTATAGACTTTCAATTCGACGTATACTTTATATTTTCACAATTAGACATTTCACATACGCTCCAGTGATTTACATTTATACATGGCACAGTGGGGCAGAATGGAAATTTTTTGGAAATAAATCTGGCATTTCTAAACGGCTGATCCGATCGGGATAAAATTTGGCGTGAACGTAGCCAAGGAGTATTCGAGTTTAAGTTTTGAAGATGAACCCTGCAGATGCCCCAGGGACGGCGCTGTGGCGGCTCAAAGTAGGGTACCTACGACATGTAAAATTTTTAAACTCGTGCCATTTTTTTGTTTTTCACCCAAATACAAAGATTTTTATATTGTGTGAAAGCGCTCTACGAGATCTTGAAGAAACATGCTTGGACATACTACTTATCTCTTATAATATCCGAGTTATAGGCATTTAAAAATTTAGTGATACAAAATTTACCATACCTTGGTCCGCCTTTTTTTGAATACCGGGCGTAATTTTGGACGAAATGGACTCAATTTTTTTTTGTTAGTTAGACAACAAAATTTCCAATAATATACAATAATTTTCAGATCAATATCATTTACAGATCCAAAAATATACGTTTTTTAATTTAAAAATTCAAAAAATTTTAGATTTTTGCCGTTTTTTTGCCAAAAATGTGTCTTAACTTTTTTATTAATAAAATAAAATTTTCTTTAAGAACATATAACAATTTTATAGTTTTCTAAAAGGTATCTTTACGCAGAACGCTTTGGCGTAAAAAACTTGTCCTATTTTTTGAAAATGTTGCCACTGCGTCCTTCCGAATATGACCTATTTTTTATCAAAACTTCAACTTTGGGCGACATGTTCTAAAATCCCAAAGCTGGGATCAGAAAACTGAAAGCAGTTTTGGAAACCTCAATAAGTTTTCTATTTACTCCAAAAGTATTTTCCCAGCCCTGAAAGAAATGTGGACCCTATGGGCAAAAAAGTAAAAAATCCCATTTTTGGGATTTTCACTCCTACTTTTGGGAATTGCGGGATACCCTTTGACCTTTTCAATTTTTTTTTTTGCATTTTCTTATTTGAAATGACAAATTTAACAAGCGTTGAAAATTTCATTGAGTTTTGTTCATAAATAAAGATTTTGTCATATATTACATATTTATTTAATTTCTAAAACTATGATTTATATCAAAATTTTAATAGGGTCGCAGATAGCTACAACAATTTAGTCCATATTTATCCTTTAATATCATTTTTTAGTTAGATATGGAAATTCTCGACCCTTTACAAAAAATTGCAAGCCAATATCTCAACTACATTCAAAAATATGTTCACTTAAACCTGTGTCCTTTAATTTCATCTTTTTCATATTTTAGTATTAAGTATGACAGAACATATTTAAATCTTATATTTACCTATTTTCTATTTGTTTGCTTATCCTTATAATTGAAAGGTCCTATTATGCTTAAATTTTCAAAAATTTATAACTATTTTTTACCTAAATTTTTTCGACAGATCATTTCGTTCTGTTTCGTTTAAGATCATGTAGGTAAGAATATACAGGTAATGATAATTTCGATTCATTCACTAATAAGAAATATCAATGACTGAATTACAGGTTATAGTAATATAGTCCTAAATGTTAATAGGTAGACAATTCGTAATTTTTTACTTTGGAATACCTGTATCGGAAATGACAAGAATTGGTATATAAGTAAACTTCTTAGATTTTAAGTACCATATTTAATAAATCTACAATGAAGATTACATTAAAGTACGAAGAGTTGTGTTCCGTTTTATGGAGTGTATCTTCAAAAGGGCCAGAAAGAATTGAAGACATTTCAAATTATATAAAAACTACATATAGTAGAAAAGTAGACAAAACAGGCATATCAAAAATTGAAAACTTTTTGATGTAAAATGTAAGTCTGTGGATGGAAATCAAAAGAAATGTCGATTAAAATTTTGTTTTTACTGAAGAGGAAGCAATAGCGCTTATGTTGGAACTGGGTCTCAGTCGAAATAAGTACCAAATATTAAGGAAAGCTCTGCATGAAAAAGGGCACAATATATTATCATCATACAAAGCGATCCAGGAAAAAAACAAACTATCCTACCATCACCTATTGCTGTTAATGATGTGGAAGCTTGTATTGATATATCATCTTTGCTCGAAAACACAGGATCAAGAATTGTGTCAGACTTTTCAGAAGACCAACTAAGGAAAATTCATAACCGTGATGTTGTCTTAATGTGTAAGTGGGGATGTGACGGTTTATCAGCACTTCCAGAATACAAACAAGCTTGTGGAAGTCGGACATTAGCAGACTACAATAGTGTATTTATGTCATCATTAGTGCCATTACGAATTCGTTCATATTCCCTTAATCCATCATCGTCAAGCATCGGAAATTCATTTGAAGATATATGGATCAATACAACTCCGGGTTCAAAAAATTTTTGTAGACCCATTGGATTTGAATATATAAAGGAGTCAAAGAAAACAACAAAAGATATAGTGGAATATTTAAAGATGAAATAAATGCACTGGAGCCCATTTGCATAAAAATAAAGGAATTCTCTATTAACGTATCATATCAGCTAAGCTTAACAATGATTGATGGAAAGGTCAGCAATGCCATAACAGAAACTTCTTCCTTCTGGAGATGCTCAATATGTAATGAGAAAAAGTCGCAATTCTCAAATGTAAACAAAAGCAGAAGTATTAATGAAGAAGTCCTGTCTTTCGGAATTTCACCACTTCATGCCAGAATACGATTTTTGGATTACTTTTTACACATAGCATACGACCTCAAATATAGAAGTATGCCAGAGAATCTTACTAAATCAACAAAAAATAATGAAGAATTGAAAGAACTGAGAGCTGCGGAAAAAAGCAGAATCCAAGAAGAATTTAAAGTTCAGATGGGATTAAACATCGACAAACCACTTCCAAGTTGCGGTAGTACAAATGACGGTAATACGGCGAGAAGGTTTTTTCGTGATTTTGAAATTACTTCAAAAATAACTGGAATCGACAAGGAGTTGCTTCGAAGAGTTAACACTATTTTAATGGCACTGAATAGTAAACATAAAATCAATGGAAATCGATTTGGGGAATATACATCTGAAATTTCTAAATTACTTGTATCTCTGTATCCATGGAGGGAACTAACACCAACAGTACACAAAGTATTGTGCCATGGTTAACAGAAGAAGCCCAGGAAGCGAGGAATCGAGATTTTAAGCATGTTCAACTATTCAGCTCAAGAAAATGCTCCAGGCAATCACAGAATGAAGATATCATCTTGCGAAAAAGATGGATTTGTTATGAAACTCTATCATCTCAAAACAAGGAAGATTTAAAGGACTTATATTACCTTCTGGATATGTATACCGATATGACAGATTATTTTATAGAAAATAAGTAGTGTTAGGAATTAACTATATAAGTAGGTTGTAAGAATTAATTGTATTATGTTTAAGATAAACAGTTCAAATAAAAATAGCTATTATACTAACTGATGATATTGTATTAAATTGTGTTTTATGTTTCGGTGGGCGGGAAAGGTGGTTTGTGTGGGGTGATTTAGGTGTTGTTGTGCGTGGCTCATAATAAAATTATAATTTTTTTATTGTATATACAATGTTATAGTCTTTAATAAAATAATTAACTAAATAATTTTGAAAAATTGTCCAAATATTTTATTCAACACCAAATGTATGTTCTGTCATACTTAATACTAAAATATGAAAAAGATGAAATTAAAGGACACAGGTTTAAATGAACATATTTTTTAATGTAGTTGAGATATTGGCTTGCAATTTTTTGTAAAGGGTCGAGAATTTCCATATCTAACTAAAAAATGATATTAAGGGATAAATATGGACTAAATTGTTGTAGCTATCTGCGACCCTATTAAAATTTTGATATAAATCATAGTTTTAGAAATTAAACAAATATGTAATATATGACAAAATCTTTATTTATGAACAAAACTCAATGAAATTTTCAACGCTTGTTAAATTTGTCATTTCAAATAAGAAAATGCAAAAAAAAATTGAAAAGGTCAAAGGGCATCCCGCAATTCCCAAAAATAGGAATGAAAATCCCAAAAATGGGATTTTTTACTTTTTTGCCCATAGGGTCCACATTTCTTTCAGGGCTGGGAAAATACTTTTGGAGTAAATAGAAAACTTATTGAGGTTTCCAAAACTGCTTTCAGTTTTCTGATCCCAGCTTTGGGATTTTAGAACATGTCGCCCAAAGTTGAAGTTTTGATAAAAAATAGGTCATATTCGGAAGGACGCAGTGGCAACATTTTCAAAAAATAGGACAAGTTTTTTACGCCAAAGCGTTCTGCGTAAAGATACCTTTTAGAAAACTATAAAATTGTTATATGTTCTTAAAGAAAATTTTATTTTAATAATAAAAGAGTTAAGACACATTTTTGGCAAAAAAACGGCAAAAATCTAAAATTTTTTGAATTTTTAAATTAAAAAACGTATATTTTTGGATCTGTAAATGATATTGATCTGAAATTTGTTGTATATTATTGGAAATTTTGTTGTCTAACTAACAAGAAAAAATTGAGTCCATTTCGTCCAAAATTACGCCCGGTATTCAAAAAAAGGCGGACCAAGCTATGGTAAATTTTGTATCACTAAATTTTTAAATGCCTATAACTCGGATATTATAAGAGATAAGTAGTATGTCCAAGCATGTTTTTTCAAGATCTCGTCGAGCGCTTTCACACAATATAAAAATCTTTGTATTTGGGTGAAAAACAAAAAAATGGCACGAGTTTAAAAATTTTACATGTCGTAGGTACCCTACTTTGAGCCGCCACAGCGCCGTCCCTGGGGCATCTGCAGGGTTCATCTTCAAAACTTAAACTCGAATACTCCTTGGCTACGTTCACGCCAAATTTTATCCCGATCGGATCAGCCGTTTAGAAATGCCAGATTTATTTCCAAAAAATTTACATTCTGCCCCACTGTGCATGGTTTAAACAAATTGCTGAAATATTTTGTTGATGAATACTCCCTTTGTACAGGGTACATCATATAGATGCAGGACATAGTTTGGCACGGCTCATTCTATATTGGATATTCTTTGGAAATTTAAGCTGGATGCGATGTTGGCTGGCCACCTAGATCGTGCTGTTTGATATCATTGGACTTTTCTTGTGGTGTTTCCTTAAAATAGTTCTCAAAAGCAACCTAACCTATGTAAAACTATCTTGATTTATGAGCCAAAACTGTGGAAATTTCAATATGTTAATGTATGAGACAGTTCGATGTACTTAAAGCAGAAGAAGCAATTCTCCACAACATAAAGGCTTTTAAAACAATTTTGACGGCTTGAATGTTTGGCATTTTAATTTATACACTTTAAAGCTGCAGAATAAATACTAATGGTTTTGAGCTTATTTATAGAAAGAATTCTATAAAGTCTTTTATATTATATAGCTTCTCACGAATGGAAATATTAAAACAAACTGTTTAAGGATCGATCTATTCATCACCTTAAAATCTTAATATGTTTTATGTTAATTTCACAGTAGTATCTCTTGCACATCAGATGTTTACTTAATAATTTCCATAATGATAATCTCTCAAACCCTCCACTCTCATACATATTTTCAAAATACATAGATATGTAGCATACTTTTTGGTGCTAATATATTTGATTATCTCAAGTTTATCAGTGTAAGCCTTTGTTTCAGTGATAATTTCTGCATTTGCCATAAATCTTTGTGAAGAATTTAAATAATTTAATAGTTTAAATAATTGCAGAAAATATTAGATGTTATAAATTTTTTTAGATATTTTTTTTAAATATGAGTAAAAATGTCCCGTAAATAAATAAAATATGGTTTAATTCTGATTAGAGTACCAAACAAATGGCCATGCTGAACAAAACTTTTATACTTGTTGAAAATGTTCTGCTTATTCTTTTTTCTCATAGTTATTGGCTTTTTTCCTTTTTATGTTGAAAAGATTTAAATAGCACATTTTTGTAAACAAACATGTAGATAATAGTAAAATAACTACAAAAGAGTTTTTATTAGATAAAGTCATGCATACATTTCACCACATATATATATCATTATTGCTAATGTATGTTTATGTTTCAAATAGGAATGAACATTCACACATATGTGTATGTATAAATATGTATCTAAATAGTAATTTGTTTATTTTAAATAATATGTGTACACTAAAATTACTCATAACAACAACTACTACTAAGTATCCATTTAAGTTGCCACTTTTTGTTGGAAAGTTTTATTATATTTTTTACAATTTTCTATATGTACTTATGTGTTGGTTTTTTAAATAGTATTAAGGAAATATACATACATATGTATTTAAACATACGTATTTATATTTCAATTATTTATATAGAGAAAGTCATTTACAACCACAAATAATACTTTTATATGTTAAATAATTTTTGGCAGAAAAAAGTACTCTAAATAAAAGCCAAAAACAAAAGTCATGTCAATGTTCCTTTAATGACCATATTTATGCCAACTGTTGTTCATTAGTTGAAAATTAAAATTGAAAATTTTCTTGTTTGCATTAAAATAGAGAGAAATTTAAAATGTTAGATGGAAATATTTAAGGACGTTACTGGAAATTTATCGTACCGGTTTCTAGAAAATGTGTACTAATTTCTCACAATAAAAATATTGAACCAAACATACAATTTTGTACTAAAAAGGTAATTTTTTGAAACCGGTTTATCCGATATTTAGGGGTAGGATAATCAGTTTCAAAAAAATGCCTTTTTAGTACACAATTTAAGTTTGGTTTGATTCTTTTGTTGTGATAAATCAGTAAATTTGTTCAAAAACCCGGTTCAAAAAAACCGAAAAAAGTAATAAAACCCGGTTTTTCGGTTAACCGGTTGTTTTCACGAAGAAAGGTTTCATGTAATTCAAACTCCTTAACTAAATATTAAGTATACGCACACTGTTTGTCCTGAAAGTATGCAGCATTTTTTATAACATTAATGAATTGTTAGCATGGTGACGTATGAGAAATGTGTGACTAAGGGAAATATTAATAACGTATACGTAAATACAGTACATATCGTAATTTTTTTGTTTTTAATATAAAATACAGAATAATAGGGAACACGTACAGAATTTGGAAATGAATTATTATTTTTATTAATTCTACTTTATTTTATTGAAATTCATCGGAATATTTAGCTTTATGAATAAAAATTTCTTAATTACCCAGCAAAATATTTGCTTACAAATTCATTAGAAAAATCACCAAAACTCATCGAGTAAAGTGCTTACAATTCTACTAGAAAAAGTACTTATTTTTGTTTGAGATGTTCCAAAAGTAAGTCAATATTATTTAGTTGGAAATAAGTTGTTTTTTAGTAGAGTTATTTATAGAATATTTATGAAAAAATAAAAAGTCGACACAGACTGGGGTTGAACTCAATACCTTCCGTCTTTGTTGTTTTATTGTGCGTCAAAGATTAGTTTTCACACACAAATACTATTTTATTTTCTGTTTGTCTAAAAATATACATTTGATATCGTGTGCACAAAAAAAGGAAAAAAACAGAAAAAGTAACTGTTTTATTTTTGTTTCTTTCTTTATTTTGATTTTTTTAAACTTTACCTACAAAGTAAGTCATTAATGAAGTACTTAATGGTAATCATTGTAAGCAAAGATTTTGCTGGGTATGTATTATTTAAGTTCACATTTCGTGGGATGCACAGTAGGGTAATAACTTTTTGCAATTTTTGCAAATACCATAGCAACATCATGTAGGGAGTGAATAGATGTTCTTTATAACCCTGTAATGGAATTTCTAATAAATCAAGATAATATTGCATATATTTATATAAAAATAATTAAAATATTTTGAGTAAAATTACAAACCATTTTAGAAATTTATTTTTTTCACATTGGTTTAGAAAGTTTTTATTTATTACATAAACATACAAAAGAAAGTTTATAAGAAGATGTTATGATAATTTCATCAAAGCCGGATGGACCGGTCTACAGACTTTAAACAAACAAATACACACGTATGTATATTTCAGAACTGTTGTGTTTATAAATTTAGTTCAGCATAATATGCAACTGAGAACAAACGATAATGACTGACATACGCAAACATAGATAGACAGAAGGAGACACAGACAGGCAGACAGATGGACGTATCTTAAACCATTTCTCAATATACATATAAGTATTCGGAATATAATACTTTATACAAACGGATTGACAAACTTATATATACATTTTTCAATCCATCTTAGGCATGTTATCTGAACTTCCTTCACCTTGGTGATATTGCAATCAGCTAAAAAAAGACGTGCAACGATTTCCTTCATTATTAAACTGTGTAGCCATTAGACTAGAAAGAAGGCGATTGGGGCTGTATAATTTTCCCTGTAGTCGGTTTTTGGTTAAGGGTCCATTGGGTTTCACGTATTGGCTGCGTTTGAAACCTACTTTACAAGAAAAACATGTTGATTGATGACCTATTTAGATGAATGGTGACTTATAAGGAGTCACTGTAGGACTTAATCCGCCCGGGACAGATGATGAGTGGTGTTTTATAAGGAGTCAAAGTAGGACTTTATCTCCCCGGGGCATGTTACCTTGAAGATCTTCCCCATCTTGGTGATATTGTAATCCGGGTGAAAAGAGGTGATATCAATAACTCTAGTCTGTCGGGACTATAAAATGGTAGTGTCACATGTATTCTCGACCTTACCTTGGAATGATTTGACCCAGGATCGAACCAGGGAGCCTTACAATGTGATACCATGGCAACCTGTAGCCAACAGGTCAGAGTTTCGGAGTTTTTCTTGCCCCTGTTATGGGAGTGGTACCTTCGGGGTTCAAGTGGTAACTGTTGGTTAAAAACAAACTCGCAGAAGGAGAATGCTCAAAGACTGATACACGGTAAAGTCTATAATTCGGGATAAGTTTAGGGATGTTTTCCGAGACAACAGATACCCCGCAGATGAGTGACTGTGGGATTAAGCGTTGGAAAAGAGTTGGTGTGAAGTTTCCATGATATAGGATGAATGTGGATATATGCTGACCTCACCTATCCGTATACAAAGAGTGAGTGTGTTGGATTTCTTTCTCAATGAGTGTGTCGAATGACTGTGGAACTCGCAGAAGGAGAATGCTCAAAGACTGATACACGGTAAAGTCTATAATTCGGGATAAGTTTAGGGATGTTTTCCGAGACAACAGATACCCCGCAGATGAGTGACTGTGGGATTAAGCGTTGGAAAAGAGTGGGTGTCAAGTTTACATGATATGGGATGAATGTAGGGATATGCTGACCTCACCTATCTGCATACAAAGAGTGAGTGTGTTGGATGTTTTTCTCAATGAATGTGTCGAATGAATGAGAAGAGTGCTGGGTTGATAGATGTAAGGTAGTGTGATACCACTGAATTTCCTTTCCTTGTTCGGGTATGTTTAGGGTTTACCCTGTTCGTATCGGATTTACGAAAGTATGTTCTCTGTGTGTAAGAACAAGTCTTCAGCTAAGATGCTGCTACTGACTCAACCCAGGTCATCCCATCTGCGAAAGTGATGTTTTTGTATCTTGTAAGTTAAGCAATGGACAGAGATGAGATAGCTCGAGTACTTCAGCAAAGTGCTAGTACATGACGATTCTCAAAAAATGGCCTAAAGTACTCCACAAAAATGTATAATTCTTCAAACTCTATCCCTAGAAATCCCACATACTAAAAGAAAGTTAATTTAGGTAAAAATGAAAGAACTACTAAGAACCACGAATTGTATTAATTTTACTTGTTTCTTTCTTCATTTACTTAAATTGCTTAAAACATTAAAATCAAAAGCATTTCTTATGTGCAGACAAACTTTGTTAAAGTAATTTCAATCTGTCGGTAATAAATCTTAGATTTTTTTCATTGAATACATAAACAAACACATTCACTAACACCTACCACCTCTCTTGTGATTCTATTAATTTAACCATTATTATATTTAAGGTTATTTTAATGTGTTTCATTTATTGTTCATGTTGTTGTTGGTTTTGTAGTTGTTGAATCATATTAACGCTAAGGAATGTTGCAAAAAAAAAAAAGAAAAACCTACTAAAATTACTTATTGTTGGCACGTTTTCTTGTTATTTCAGTTATTTTTTTTTTCTTTTCGTTTTTCTTCAGTTCAGCTTTTACTTGATGGTGGTTCTTGTCGACAATTAAATCTTTAAGGCCATTTACTGGATAGGACTTCAGAATGTCGACACAGTAAATGCTTACAACCGTTAGTAAATTAACAAACTCCTCGTGAGTAATTTTATTGACCTTAAGTACTTGTACTTTTTCTTTACTTTTTATTTTATTTTCGTGTTTTTTTTCTATTTTTATTTCTTTGAAAACATACATAAATAAATTTCTAGTTTAATTTATTTATTCTCTTCTACATACAAACAAATATAAAGAATTTTTTATTTCCTTTGAAACTTGATTTACTAATATGCAGTTCTCATTAGTGATAAGGGTAAGGGTGCGGGTTCATACTGGTACTTGTACTGTTGCTTCTCCTAGATTAATAGCAGAAGCATAAGAAAAGCAATGAGTCCTTAATGTGATCATTTATGCCATTAAGTTGTAATGTCCTATAAGAGTGTAGCAGCATTTACAGTTACTGGCTGTTTTTCATTTTTAATTATCTAAAGGAAGTTCCTTATTTTCTACTGTCAGTTATTTTTTATAAAATATTCTTTTTTGTCTATATATGTATGTGACTATCTATGTATTTATATGGAAGACTTCTTGTGTTGTTGTATATATGTATGTGCACGTGCAATTAATTTCCTTTTTTTTTGGGAGGGTTTATTTGTTTGAAAATTTTTTTTCATTTCAATATTTTTCATTTAACGTTTTAAAAACCATACCATACATTGCGTACGTTGACTATAAATAGTCATAGCGTAGTAAAAGTCATTAAGAAAATTATGTCGTAATTTCATTAATTGAAAGTCAAAGGGTCAAATTTGTACGTTTTAATGGCAGCAGTAGGGTAGTAAAGTTGATTTCCTGGAAGGTTGTGTTGAAAGAACTGTTTTTTATATGTTTTTATTTGTTGATTTTTTTTTTTTTTTGCCTTAAACAAAGTAATTTTTATTATGTTGTTCCAGTAGTCTCTTGTTGACAAACTTAATTTACTTCCTGTAATAAAAAATAAATAGAAACTCTTAAAAAATACTGCAGACCTAAATAAATTAAGATTTAGTTAAATAAGAATCAGAAAGAAAATACTTATCTAAAAGAAAATTACTATTTTGATTTTAATAAAACAGCATGTTTCATCCTGTTCATGTTTTTAAAATTAAACCAATTTGCTAATAACTGAAGTAATTAGTAGACACACGAATATGGGTTCATATTGATAATATTATTTTGTTACATTTTAAATGCTCATTCCTTTCACAAACGATTGAAAGAGACTTTAGGTAGAGCGTGGCATGTTACAATTATTTAAACAAATATTTTCCAAAGAACGCAATATACAAGTTGTGGTAGTATCTCCTCAAACGAATTAAACACTAATTCAGGGGTATCACAAGGGTCCGTTCTTCTCATACTCTATTTCCATCTATATCAAATGTCCAACTCACTCTTCTCTCTTGCCGATGACAGCAATATTCATTCCTCCAAGATTCAATTGCGGCATGACATTAAAGATCTCTATATTTTATGAACATATGAATATATTCTAGAGAAATATCTTCTTAACAGGGAGATATCATTCTAAAGTTTTCTTCAGTTTTAATTTTATTAAAACCGTTTCAGCAAATGTTGAGAAATTTAAATTCAAAATTGAGTTTTTAATAAAAATGGAGTTTTTTTTGTTCCTTAATAAGGTAGTTCTGTTCTAGCTTTATTCTACGTTTGTTGTAGTTCTGCTCTAGTTCTGTTCTAGTTCTGTTCTAGTTCTGTTCTAGCTCTGTTCTAGTTTTCTGTTCTAGTTCTGCTAGTTCTGTTCTAGTTCTGTTCTAGTTCTGTTCTAGTTCTGTTCTAGTTCTGTTCTAGTTCTGTTCTAGTTCTGTTCTAGTTCTGTTCTAGTTCTGTGCAGTTCTGTTCTAGTTCTGTTCTAGTTCTGTTCTAGTTCTGTTCTAGTTCTGTTCTAGTTCTGTTCTAGTTCTGTTCTAGTTCTGTTCTAGTTCTGTTCTAGTTCTGTTCTAGTTCTGTTCTAGTTCTGTTCTAGTTCTGTTCTAGTTCTGTTCTAGTTCTGTTCTAGTTCTGTTCTAGTTCTGTTCTAGTTCTGTTCTAGTTCTGTTCTAGTTCTGTTCTAGTTCTGTTCTAGTTCTGTTCTAGTTCTGTTCTAGTTCTGTTCTAGTTCTGTTCTAGTTCTGTTCTAGTTCTGTTCTAGTTCTGTTCTAGTTCTGTTCTAGTTCTGTTCTAGTTCTGTTCTAGTTCTGTTCTAGTTCTGTTCTAGTTCTGTTCTAGTTCTGTTCTAGTTCTGTTCTAGTTCTGTTCTAGTTCTGTTCTAGTTCTGTTCTAGTTCTGTTCTAGTTCTGTTCTAGTTCTGTTCTAGTTCTGTTCTAGTTCTGTTCTAGTTCTGTTCTAGTTCTGTTCTAGTTCTGTTCTAGTTCTGTTCTAGTTCTGTTCTAGTTCTGTTCTAGTTCTGTTCTAGTTCTGTTCTAGTTCTGTTCTAGTTCTGTTCTAGTTCTGTTCTAGTTCTGTTCTAGTTCTGTTCTAGTTCTGTTCTAGTTCTGTTCTAGTTCTGTTCTAGTTCTGTTCTAGTTCTGTTCTAGTTCTGTTCTAGTTCTAGTTCTGTTCTAGTTCTGTTCTAGTTCTGTTCTAGTTCTGTTCTAGTTCTGTTCTAGTCTGTTCTAGTTCTGTTCTAGTTCTGTTCTAGTTCTGTTCTAGTTCTGTTCTAGTTCTGTTCTAGTTCTGTTCTAGTTCTGTTCTAGTTCTGTTCTAGTTCTGTTCTAGTTCTGTTCTAGTCTTTCTAGTTCTGTTCTAGTTCTGTTCTAGTTCTGTTCTAGTTCTGTTCTAGTTCTGTTCTAGTTCTGTTCTAGTTCTGTTCTAGTGTTCTAGTTCTGTTCTAGTTCTGTTCTAGTTCTGTTCTAGTTCTGTTCTAGTTCTGTTCTAGTTCTGTTTAGTTCTGTTCTAGTTCTGCTAGTTCTGTTCTAGTTCTGTTCTAGTTCTGTTCTAGTTCTGTTCTAGTTCTGTTCTAGTTCTGTTCTAGTTCTGTTCTAGTTCTGTTCTAGTTCTGTTCTAGTTCTGTTCTAGTTCTGTTCTAGTTCTGTTCTAGTTCTGTTCTAGTTCTGTTCTAGTTCTGTTCTAGTTCTGTTCTAGTTCTGTTCTAGTTCTGTTCTAGTTCTGTTCTAGTTCTGTTCTAGTTCTGTTCTAGTTCTGTTCTAGTTCTGTTCTAGTTCTGTTCTAGTTCTGTTCTAGTTCTGTTCTAGTTCTGTTCTAGTTCTGTTCTAGTTCTTCTAGTTCTGTTCTAGTTCTGTTCTAGTTCTGTTCTAGTTCTGTTCTAGTTCTGTTCTAGTTCTGTTCTAGTTCTGTTCTAGTTCTGTTCTAGTTCTGTTCTAGTTCTGTTCTAGTTCTGTTCTAGTTCTGTTCTAGTTCTGTTCTAGTTGTTCTAGTTTGTTCTAGTTCTGTTCTAGTTCTGTTCTAGTTCTGTTTTTCTAGTTCTGTTCTAGTTCTGTTCTAGTTATGTTCTAGTTATGTTCTAGTTCTGTTCTAGTTCTGTTCTAGTTCTAGTTCTGTTCTAGTTCTGTTCTAGTTCTGTTTCTAGTTCTAGTTCTGTTTAGTTCTAGTTCTGTTCTAGTTCTAGTTCTGTTCTAGTTCTGTTCTAGTTCTGTTCTAGTTCTGTTCTAGTTCTGTTCTAGTTCTGTTCTAGTTCTGTTCTAGTTCTGTTCTAGTTCTGTTCTAGTTCTGTTCTAGTTCTGTTCTAGTTCTGTTCTAGTTCTGTTCTAGTTCTGTTCTAGTTCTGTTCTAGTTCTGTTCTAGTTCTGTTCTAGTTCTAGTTCTGTTCTAGTTCTGTTCTAGTTCTGTTCTAGTTCTGTTCTAGTTCTGTTCTAGTTCTGTTCTAGTTCTGTTCTAGTTCTGTTCTAGTTCTGTTCTAGTTCTGTTCTAGTTCTGTTCTAGTTCTGTTCTAGTTCTGTTCTAGTTCTGTTCTAGTTCTGTTCTAGTTCTGTTCTAGTTCTGTTCTAGTTCTGTTCTAGTTCTGTTCTAGTTCTGTTCTAGTTCTGTTCTAGTTCTGTTCTAGTTCTGTTCTAGTTCTGTTCTAGTTCTGTTCTAGTTCTGTTCTAGTTCTGTTCTAGTTCTGTTCTAGTTCTGTTCTAGTTCTGTAGTTCTGTTCTAGTTCTGTTCTAGTTCTGTTCTAGTTCTGTTCTAGTTCTGTTCTAGTTCTGTTCTAGTTCTGTTCTAGTTCTGTTCTAGTTCTGTTCTAGTTCTGTTCTAGTTCTGTTCTAGTTCTGTTCTAGTTCTGTTCTAGTTCTGTTCTAGTTCTGTTCTAGTTCTGTTCTAGTTCTGTTCTAGTTCTGTTCTAGTTCTGTTCTAGTCTGTTCTAGTTCTGTTCTAGTTCTGTCTAGTTCTGTTCGTCTAGTTCTAGTTCTGTTCTAGTTAGTTCTGTTAGTTCTGTTCTAGTTCTGTTCTAGTTCTGTTCTAGTTCTGTTCTAGTTCTGTTCTAGTTCTGTTCTAGTTCTGTTCTAGTTCTGTTCTAGTTCTGTGCTAGTTCTGTTCTAGTTCTGTTCCTAGTTCTGTTCTAGTTCTGTTCTAGTTCTGTTCTAGTTCTGTTCTAGTTCTGTTCTAGTTCTGTTCTAGTTCTGTTCTAGTTCTGTTCTAGTTCTGTTCTAGTTCTGTTCTAGCTCTTGTTTCTAGTTCTGTTCTAGTTCTGTTTCTAGTTCTGTTCTAGTTCTGTTAGTTCTGTTCTAGTTCTGTTCTAGTTCTGTTCTAGTTCTGTTCTAGTTCTGTTCTAGTTCTGTTCTAGTTCTGTTCTAGTTCTGTTCTAGTTCTGTTCTAGTTCGTTCTAGTTCTGTTCTAGTTTCTGTTCTAGTTCTGTTCTAGTTCTGTTCTAGTTCTGTTCTAGTTCTGTTCTAGTTCTGTTCTAGTTCTGTTCTAGTTCTGTTCTAGTTCTGTTCTAGTTCGTTCTAGTTCTGTTCTAGTTTCTGTTCTAGTTCTGTTCTAGTCTGTTCTAGTTCTGTTCTAGTTCTGTTCTAGTTCTGTTCTAGTTCTGTTCTAGTTCTGTTCTATTCTGTTCTAGTTCTGTTCTAGTTGTCTAGTTGTTCTAGTTCTGTTCTAGTTCTGTTCTAGTTCTGTTCTAGTTCTGTTCTAGTTCTGTTCTAGTTCTGTCTATTCTTCTAAGTTCTAAGTTCTGTTCTAGTTCGTTAGTTGTTCTAGTTCTGTTCTAGTTCTGTTCTAGTTCTGTTCTAGTTCTGTTCTAGTTCTGTTCTAGTTCTGTTCTAGTTCTGTTCTAGTTCTGTTCTAGTTCTGTCTAGTTCTGTTCTAGTTCTGTTCTAGTTCTGTTCTAGTTCTGTTCTAGTTCTGTTCTAGTTCTGTTCTAGTTCTGTTCTAGTTCTGTTTCTAGTTCTGTTCTAGTTCTGTTCTAGTTCTGTTCTAGTTCTGTTCTAGTTCTGTTCTAGTTCTGTTCTAGTTCTGTTCTAGTTCTGTTCTAGTTCTGTTCTAGTTCTGTTCTAGTTCTGTTCTAGTTCTGTTCTAGTTCTGTTCTAGTTCTGTTCTAGTTCTGTTCTAGTTCTGTTCTAGTTCTGTTCTAGTTCTGTTCTAGTTTGTTCTAGTTCTGTTCTAGTTCTGTTCTAGTTCTGTTCTAGTTCTGTTCTAGTTCTGTTCTAGTTCTGTTCTAGTTCTGTTCTAGTTCTGTTCTAGTTCTGTTCTAGTTCTGTTCTAGTTCTGTTCTAGTTCTGTTCTAGTTCTGTTCTAGTTCTGTTCTAGTTCGTTCTAGTTCTGTTCTAGTTCTGTTCTAGTTCTGTTCTAGTTCTTTCTAGTTCTGTTCTAGTTCTGTTCTAGTTCTGTTCTAGTTCTGTTCTAGTTCTGTTCTAGTTCTGTTCTAGTTCTGTTCTAGTTCTGTTCTAGTTCTGTTCTAGTTCTGTTCTAGTTCTGTTCTAGTTCTGTTCTAGTTCTGTTCTAGTTCTGTTCTAGTTCTGTTCTAGTTCTGTTCTAGTTCTGTTCTAGTTCTGTTCTAGTTCTGTTCTAGTTCTGTTCTAGTTCGTTCTAGTTCTGTTCTAGTTCTGTTCTAGTCTGTTCTAGTTCTGTTCTAGTTCTGTTCTAGTTCTGTTCTAGTCTGTTCTAGTTCTGTTCTAGTTCTGTTATAGTTCTGTTCTAGTTCTGTTCTAGTTCTGTTCTAGTTTCTGTTCTAGTTCTGTTCTAGTTCTGTTCTAGTTCTGTTCTAGTTCTGTTCTAGTTCTGTTCTAGTTCTGTTTTATAGTTCTGTTCTAGTTCTGTTCTAGTTCTGTTCTAGTTCTGTTCTAGTTCTGTTCTAGTTCTGTTCTAGTTCTGTTCTAGTTCTGTTCTAGTTCTGTTCTAGTTCTGTTCTAGTTCTGTTCTAGTTCTGTTCTAGTTCTGTTCTAGTCTGTTCTCGTTCGTTCTAGTTCTGTTCTAGTTCTGTTCTAGTTCTGTTCTCAGTTCTGTTTATAGTTCTGTTCTAGTTCTGTTCTAGTTCTGTTCTAGTTCTGTTCTAGTTCTGTTCTAGTTCTGTTCTAGTTCTGTTCTAGTTCGTTCTAGTTCTGTTCTAGTCTGTTTAGTTCTGTTCTAGTTCTGTTCTAGTTCTGTTCTAGTTCTGTTCTAGTTCTGTCTAGTTTCTGTTCTAGTCTGTTCTATTTCTGTTCTAGTTCTGTTCTAGTTATGTTCTAGTTCGTTCTAGCTTTGTTCTGTTCTAGTTCTGTTCTAGTTCTGTTCTAGTTCTGTTCTAGTTCTGTTCTAGTTCTGTTCTAGTTCTGTTCTAGTTCTGTTCTAGTTCTGTTCTAGTTCTGTTCTAGTTCTGTTCTAGTTCTGTTCTAGTTCTGTTCTAGTTCTGTTCTAGTTCTGTTCAAGTTCTGTTCTAGTTCTGTTCTAGTTCTTCTAGTTCTGTTCTAGTTCTGTTCTAGTTCTGTTCTAGTTTGTTCTAGTTCTGTTCTAGTTCTGTTCTAGTTCTGTTCTAGTTGTTCTAGTTCTGTTCTAGTTCTGTTCTAGTTCTGTTCTAGTTCTGTTCTAGTTCTGTTCTAGTTCTGTTCTAGTTCTGTTCTAGTTCTGTTCTAGTTCTGTTCTAGTTCTGTTCTAGTTCTGTTCTAGTTCTGTTCTAGTTCTGTTCTAGTTCTGTTCTAGTTCTGTTCTTGTTCTGTTCTAGTTCTGTTCTAGTTCTGTTCTAGTTCTGTTCTAGTTCTGTTCTAGTTCCATTCTAGTACTGCTCTATCGTACGTATGGAATTGCTTTGAGACATGTGTACATCTTTTAAGCTGTTTCTTTGGAAATATTAATTACTTAGTCCTTTTCTATAACCTTGCTTCATATAATACATTTATAAACCTTTGGTAAATTTAAATAAACAAGGCAGTTATGACAATTATGATTTTTTTGTTTTAGTATTTACACTTTCATTTTTAAATTCCCAATCAAGAGATTATTATGCAATTTATCTATATATGTATTTTTGTAAATTATATTCAATTTTATCCAACACCATATACATATGAGGTCAAATATACATACATTCTCATATTTGTATTTGTTATTTATAACAAATCCCCTAATGATGTTCCATCAAATGGTAAAAATCATTATACTCTATACAGTTTGCTGAAGTAGAATAGAATTATAAAATAACCAGGGATCATTTTTCTAATTTTATGTGTAAAACATTGTCATAAATACACTGAAATAAATGAACGAACAAACGAGAACATATTAATGTTTTAATTTCACGGCATGGCATGTCTTACCATAATTTGTATCATGTTTACATGTACAATTATTTTACTGAAACAAAAACAAAAGTGTCATAATTAAAAGTATGTATAAATGTTTGATCATGTATACATAGTTTGTATGTAATAGTTTGCATGCAAACGATATGTATATTTAAACAATATTATTATATGTGGAAAATATTTATATAAACTTTTCAACAGTGGGAAGTAAAAATGGAAATTTTCTAAAATATTCACTTTTGTATAGAAAATTTTCGGGAAAATTATCTTTTCTATAAAAAAATTCTTTTTCTATAACAAAATTTTAAGAAAAAAGTAATTTTTTATTTTTTAAAAATTTTATATTTTTATAGAAAATTTTTAAAAATGCTTTTATATAAACTTTTCTGTAATTATATAAATTTTTCGATAATTAAATTCATTAAATTTCACTCTTTTTTGTGGAAACTTTTGTCCACTATAGTAAAAACTCGCACACATTTCCTTCATAATAATAAAAATTATAAAAGTGAAAAAACCAACGAAAATACACAAGCATTACGGTACAATATAATTTGTTAATTTATCGAACATTTAACATAAATAATGTGAGAATGAAAATGACAAAAATTATAAACGATGAAGCAGAAAAATAAAACAACAAGTACTTGTATATGCAAACACACACACCAACACATACGATAATATACTACATACATACTCATGCACACAAAATTACCCACAGTCATCCGAACTTAAAAGGGATTATTAGAATTCATATTATTTATAGAGTGTTCATATCGAGGAAGGAGTGAGTTTTGTGCACGAGAGTCTGAGTGAGCGTGAATTTTGTGTGTTACAATGGTTTTGTTAGTTCCGAAAATCTTTAACAAGATTGTTATAATTACACGACCACAAATTACATACACTCAATCACACATGAACAAATGCACACACGCTTTTACACACACTTACGTACATACTCATGTATATGAAACAAAATAAAACAACAGTTTATAATTCATTGTAGCATTCATGGTTAGTAGGGTATTTTTGTTTCCTGCGAATTGGACTTTTTATAAAATTCAGTTTTTTGAACTATTGGAAGTAAAATTACTCGATGGAATTGTGGAGAGAGCTACAGCGTATTGCGCTGGGGCCCAAAGTAAGAAAAAGCTGCCAAAATAATAAACTAGCAATAATATAGATTTAAGGTATGTCTTAGAAAAAACAATGCTGAGAGCATTATTTGACTTATTTCGCTTCAATAACTCTCTTCTTCAATTCCGTACAGGGTCTCGTCCGAGAATTGTTTCCTTTGTCAATAGGAAAAGAAGTAATAGACTTAACTATATATTCAGAGGATCTCATAAAGATTTCTTAAATATACAAAACTTGGTCATTTTGGCCTGGAATCCATATGATATAAACCTAGTATTCAGCTAAAGCTTTCTTAAAAACCAATACGGTCTTAGATTTTTTTGCCTTCTGGCTGCCGGTAAATATATTATTGCTCGGACTTCTGCTTGGCAGCTTTTGTTATGATTAGGTAAACGGTGGTATATTTCTGTTTCTGGGTCTCCAATATAGAAGCCCGGGCTCACTTTATCCCCCAATTTAGAGGCATACGTGTATCAACGGATTCCTACTGGTATTTGTTCTAATGGTCCGCTTGTCCCAAATATTCTATTATGTATAACCTTTCAAAGAACGTTTCCTATAACCTAAAAGCCTAAAGTAAGCGCAGCCTCATATCATAAATATGTTTCAATGGGTGGAATATCTAGTAATAGTTTGATATTACACTTTTTGTCCAAAGCAGTCCACCAGATTATTGAAGCATAAGCCAGAATTTGTCTAATTACACTTTTATAAGGCCAATATGTCATAGTAGGACTAAGACCCTATTTCATGCCTATAGTTCTCCTACATATCGCCCAGCACCGATGTGCTTTGTTGATCCTATCCTCTATGTGGTGTCTCACCTATAGTTGACAACCTCTATAGTTGACAACTTCGTTTAAAGCGGTTTCCACCGATCGTCCCTTTACATAAGCATGCTGCTTAAATTTAAGGTCTTTGTCTGGTATACTGCTTTTAACCATACTATCGCCTATACGTTCCAAGGTTAGACATAGAAAGTATCAGAAGGAAACTACTTCAAAATACTCCTGCCACTGTTGGATTTGATAAAATTACTATATAAGTCTAGAAAAGTTTATAAATGTTATGATGAATCTCTTTCTGGTAATTGGAGAGATTTTGAATCTTGAAAAAATTCTTCGAAAAATCTTTAATCCTACGCAAAAAGACTTAGAAAAATGTCATAATAAACTTTTAAATTACAATAAAATCGTTTGAAAAGTCAAACGAAACTCCTGGAAAGTTTTTTGCGAATATATTGATCGAATAAACGATGTATGTTCATCCAAAATTATTAATTCTTGGAATTAATAATTTGGGGTTTCTGGTTGAAAACAGAAAACCGGACCTTTAAACATAGATGGATATTCGGTCAATCGAAACTACATAAGACAATTCTTAGTCTTTAAGCCAATTGACCAAAGGCTGGAACATCAATGCAGTAAAAAAGGAGACACTCATTCCCGATAAAAGTCTAACGTTTCTTTAGAGCAAACGCCCGTAGGAATCTGTTACAGTAGGAATGGCTCTAAACTGGAAGCAAAACGGGTGCGCGTGCAACTATACAAAATTGGACGTGCAGATGCAGACAAATGTAAAGCATGTGGAGAGGCACTTTTTATGTTGATACATATAAAGAGAGACATCCCTCACGAACACTGATTAGAACTGATTGGGAATTACTTACAGGAAAGTGAGTTTCTGAACATCGCAAAGTGGTTTAGAAACTTTGGTTTCCCGAAGAAAATCAATCAATTCGAAAAGACCTGAGCTTTACACCTGTGAAATTTAATTGCAGTACATCCAATAGTTACAGAGATAACGAATTATTTGGAGAAATAAATTTGAAAATATTTTCTAAACTTTTCAAAAGCTTTTTGAAAAAAAAATTTTATTTTAGACATAGCTCACATAAAATTCGTCTTATTATACCACATTTTACTAACACAACTTTGACAATTTTCCCTTTATATGTTTATTAGTTGTATTTATTTATGTTAGCTGAATTTTTGTTTTCATCTATTGGTTTTTGTTACTAAAATGTATGTAGATAATTATAATAAATGATTTCAATTTTCACACTTATTCCCCAGTAAAAATACAACATTTTAATATCAGTCCTAAAAATGGTGTTAAATTTTCGGTTTTATATGTAAGTGGACCTAAAATATATAAAGAGAGACATCCCTCACGAACACTGATTAGAACTGATTGGGAATTACTTACAGGAAAGTGAGTTTCTGAACATCGCAAAGTGGTTTAGAAACTTTGGTTTCCCGAAGAAAATCAATCAATTCGAAAAGACCTGAGCTTTACACCTGTGAAATTTAATTGCAGTACATCCAATAGTTACAGAGATAACGAATTATTTGGAGAAATAAATTTGAAAATATTTTCTAAACTTTTCAAAAGCTTTTTGAAAAAAAAAAAATTTATTTTAGACATAGCTCACATAAAATTCGTCTTATTATACCACATTTTACTAACACAACTTTGACAATTTTCCCTTTATATGTTTATTAGTTGTATTTATTTATGTTAGCTGAATTTTTGTTTTCATCTATTGGTTTTTGTTACTAAAATGTATGTGGATAATTATAATAAATGATTTCAATTTTCACACTTACTCCCCAGTTAGAATACAACATTTTAATATCAGTTAAATTTTTGGTTTTATATGTAAGTGGACCTAAAACGCAATTTATGTATTTATATAGTTTATATTTGCTATTCGTAATTCTATATGTAAGTGTGATTGTTTGTATGCATATCCTTTGTAGGCTGTTATTTTACGCTATTATTGTTGAATAATATTGTCCTTGTATTTTGGTTTACATTTACATCCTGTTATCTCACTTTGTGTTATTTGGTTTTGCTTTATTTTATTTACATTTACATTGTATTTGCTGTCGGTCTGTGATAAATAAATCCATTGATAAATTATCACAACATGTTTTAGTTATTTGTATTTCCCCATAAATTATTATTTGAAAATAATTTAACTGTTTTTTGGTTGGATTATAACAAATATGTTTTATGTAAATTAGAGAAATACTATTTTTGTTTTGCAAATATTTAAGGTTAGTTTGAGATAAAGTTTTAATAGCTTTTAATTAAATTATAATGAAAATAAATGTAAATAAATTGCGTGTTATAAAATTTTTATATTGAGAGCTTAGGAAGTCTGAGATAAAAAAGGTAATAAAATACTGTAATCAACATCATTTTGGAATCTAGTTGTGCTTTTAAGTATCGTATAAGCTATACAGGTAAAGAAATTAATACAGAGAATTTTCAGAGAATCATGAAAATGAATACCAAATCGGGACAGTATCGCGGAAACAACGGAAATTCCTATAGACACACACTTTCAAAATTGCATAGAAATAGTTTTAGGTGTTTGAGATGTTTGTTAATGAATAACACTACAAAATATAACTATATACGAACAACACTACTCGATAAAGAACCATTAGGCCCTCTGTTTCACTTTTGAAAAAAGTAATAATTTTCTCAATCTCTGAGGAAAAGTTGTAGCTCTTGTCATAAATATCAAAATATACGAACGTATAAAAAATTTCAACTTCAAAATCAAAATCGCAAATAAAAAATGAAATTTTTTTTTAATTTCAAGTGCTTCGCTTAATTAGGCGTATACTTAATATTTGAAATATCAATAAATCATTAACACGTATACGCACAGGTGTCGTTTATAAAAGCAGTGCAATTTCACAATATAAAACTTTTTACTTGAAATGAGAAAAAATGGAGATGAAGTTTTTTTGATTTTACATGTTCATATGCGTCTCATGGTCCCACTTAGGAAAATCAGTTTAAAGTTCGCATTTGGCTTTCAAACTAATTCACTTTTATATACATCCACATCTACTTCTAAAAAGTGCAGATCAGTGTCCGGTACTTTTTTAATTCTTTCGTTTAAGGAATAGAAATGTGTAACAAAAATGATTTTGATACTTTTTTCTCCTCTAATATCTTTTAGTTAATATATTGGACATTGCTCTCAAAATGATGAGAAATTTAATCTTCAAAATAGTACGTTTCACTAAACAAGAATTTATTCCACTATTTCATCCCACCATCAAAAAATATGGTGGTATATTGATTTTGTCATTCCGTTTATAAAACATCGAAATATTGTTCATAGACCCACGTATGTATGAATACATATTCTGGATCCTTATTAAATTCTAAGACAATCTGGCAATGTCCATCCGTCCGTCCGTCTGTTCGTTAGTCTGTCTGACTGTTGAGAGCACGATAGAGTGCCCCATACAAGTGGTCTCACGAAAAACAGCTTTAACGGGCATAACTCTTTAAAAAGTACGATTACAGCGATGAAATTCGACATAAATAAGTTTAATATGAGCCAAAATCTCTCTATATATAAGGTCCCCTTCTTAAAATGACTACAACGCTCATTATTGGCTTACAAATACGAGTAAAGTGATGAAATTCGACACACATAAGTTAAAATCTCTGTACCAAATTTAGTGAGGATCCATAATTGACCCTATCTTCCATATAAGGTCCCGTTCATAATTTTACTTTAACGATCATTGATGGCTTAAAAATACGTGTATAGTTAAGAAACTCGACATAAAAAACTTTTATGCGGAATGTGTCGGTAACTCTTTATACATTATCGCTAACTACTGGCATAAAAATGCGAGTACAGCGATGATAATCGATGTAAAAAAGTTTTATAAGAACCAAAAAAGTAGCATTTACCATGAGAAATGCCACTGTTTACAGGATGGCGAAACGTGGCACTCCACAAGGAGGAGTCTTATCACCTCTTCTATGGAATATTGCCATTAACTCATTACTCATGGAACTCGATTCCATGAAGTGCAAGACTATCGCACATGCGGATAACGTGGCGGTCGCTGTCTCTGGCAAGCATCTAACCACCATCTCACAATGCCTGCAACAATCACTGAGCCGACTGAGTCGATGGAGCTACAACAGTGTTCTCAGTGTCAATCCTGGGAAGACCGAACTTGTCCTATTCTCGAATAGATACAAGATTTCCTCCTTTCCTCTTCCTCGCCTGAATGGGGTAGAGCTTAAACTCTCTGACAGTGCAAAATACTTAGGTATCATTCTTGATTCTAAACTACTATGCAATCAAAACATCAAAGTGAGAGTCTCCAAGGCATCTATCGCGTTGTACGCATGTAGGAAGGCCATTGGTAAGAACTGGGGAATTAGTCCCAAGACTGCAAAATGGATCTTCGACATGGTTATAAAGCCTATTCTGGAGAGCTTGTCTGGTGGAAAGCTTTGGAAAAATCCACCTACTGCAATCATACTGAAGGAATAATGCGAGCTTCTGCACTAATGATCACTGGTGCGATTAGAAGTACGCCATCACAGGCGTTGTTCACACTTATGCACTGGTTGTCTGCCGATCTGATGGCTAGACAACTGGCATTAAACTCGGCAGTCAGACTTCATGCTTCCGGAATATGGAAGCAAAACCGACATGGTCATGCTTCTATCCTGGGGAGTACGACTTACATCCCCGACAATATATATTACTGCTCTCCCACGCTCCTTCCGGGCAAAAGATTTGCAGTTAGGATGTCAAATGTACCACCTTTCTCAGAAGGTGAAACACTTGACATCTTTACGGACGGATCTAAGTCCACTACAGGCGTGGGTGGTGTTTTCTTTATTCCCCGCTTAAACAAAGCTGTATGTTTTAAGCTGAACAATAACTGCAGCATCCTACAGGATGAAATCTCAGCTATAAAAAGAGCTGTTAACTGGATGAGGTACTATAGGATATGCAATGTTAATATGAAATGGCAAACCATTCGTGCCTGGAACTACTCTCATTCTACTCATTCTAATATTCCCGGAAATAGAAAAGCGGACGAACTAGCAAAAGCTGGTTCCCGCCTTCACATAGGGGACACTGACGTACTAGTCGGCGTTCCGCTTTCATGCTGTAAGACTGAGTTTCTAGGCAGTCCAATATTGCATGAACTTGCGGCATATATAAGATGGAATCGTTCATTCGTGCCTCTGGCTGGTTTAACATCATGTTAATCACGGACATGTAATGGCCCATAGGTTGCTTTTCTTTTGCAGGATCCTCTATAGGGTATCACAACGGGACCATTAGGACGCAAGTGAGTCGGTCAAATGGCCGACTGCCTCAATAACCTAACCTAACCTAAACTTGGTCTACAAAATGTTATGACATAAGGTCATCTTCAGAAAATTTTAATGATTCAGAAAATCGACGTAAAAGTTTATACTTAGAATTTCATTCATTCCTATATACATAAAATCTGAAGAAATACACCTAGGCCTCTATCGGGCCTGTTGTGCGCTCCTAAAGGATGTTTATGTCCTTTTTGGTAAATATTTAAGAAGGTTTGCAGGTTCAGTTCGCCTTTAGATTTTTCCGTTATTTTTCCAAATATTGCCAAGAAATTGATGAAAAAAGAATTGATAAATAAAGTTAATTACTGGAGGATATACCAGACAACACTTTTGGTGAATGGGAAGTTTATAACAGTAGTGTCAGTGATGTATACATCCCATATGATGAATTTTAATTAATTTATTTTAGCACAAATATCAATAAAGTGTCGAAAAAGTGCGCTGAATACGGTAATTCACAGAGAATTTCAATACATTTTATAATTAATCTAATGTAAAAATTCTCCATACTAATTGATTCGATTTTTTATGTACAAAAGTACCAAAATATAAAAAAAATAATAAAAATTGCTTTTAATTTTTTTTTTTATTTATTTATTTGCAAAAATTTCTAAATATTGACTTCATGCACTGTGGACAGACAGAAAGGCAGACATACAGACAGACGAACATTACGAAATCTTTAAAGATCTGGTCGAACGTTTATAGACAGTATAACAGAAAACAAATTACTTGTTGAAGGTGCTCTCAAATACTGCTTAGCTACTAGACATTTTGAAATTCCAGGTTCTTTTACAAAAACTATCCGTTCTGCCCTACTGTACATTGCTGTAAGCTATTTATAATATGGTATTTACAAAAATTTATAATTTTTAATTAAGTAAAATCCATTCTATATTCCTTTATAACTTCTCTAAATAAAACAACTCAGTTTTTTTTTTTAATTTTCATTAATATTTTTATTTCGTTTTTTCTGATGTTATTAATTTTTTTTTTCTTTTTGTTATTTATAATAATAATTTTTTCCACCAATCTTTTATGTCATCTCTGTGTGACTTTGCTCACTTAATTATCAATTTGTTTTAACTTACAATTAAATCCATTTATATAATTTTATTATTAAATAAATTTTTGTTATTTTTTTTTTGTTTTAATTTGTTTTGTTTATTTTTGGTTTCGTTTTGTTTTTAATTTGTAAAACTATTTATTTATAATAATATTTTTCTGAATAGTTAAAAACAATTACGTAAACTATTAATAAATAATTATGTATATAAGTATAATAATTATTAACTATAACTATAGTATTTAATTATTTAATTATGTATAGTTATTTGACTATATTTATTTAGTTTTTTTTTTGTCATTATTTTATTTATTTAATATGTTCAATATTACGTTCATTTCATTTGAAATAATTTTTTATTATTTTATTTTTTTTTGGTTTTTTCTTGCCTGTCTGTAGTCATTTACGTTAAATTTCTCGTATGAAATAATTATTTTAATTATTTTATAATTAATCAATTTTTATTATGCAATATTTTTTTCAATTGCTATTTTTACATTTATCTTTTTTTATTATTATTTGTTTAATATTTATTGATTTTGGGGTTTATGTGATGCTCTCTCTCTATTGTCTATTGAAATAAATAATAAATTAATATAATTATATTTAATTAGTTATAAAAGAAATTTATAGAATTATTAAAATAAATTAGTGTGTCGTTCATACTTTTATAGTTAAATAAAGTTAACATGGTTAATGAAAAAAATGGTATGAAACATGTTTTCCATAGGAGTGACTTATTGGTTACCAGAAGTGTTATTTTTGTCAAATTTCATCATTATTATTGTATTTTGAAGGCCGTTATGAAGGTCAAAGTCAGTTTCTGAAGGGGAATAGAGATGGAGAGTAAGATCTAATATGTTTCGATGTCCACTTTATTTTCCAATATAATTTCTGGGTATAAAAAGCTAGATTAGCTTGAAATATGGATAAGAGCCGGAAAATAGAGAATAAGGTTTAATATGTTTCAATATCCACTTTATTTTTCAATATTATTTCTGTTTATACAAAACTAGATTAGCTTGAAATATGGATAAAAATCGGGCTTATAATGCGCTTTTCTTCATTGAAAATTTTGGGCGGAAAAACCTTATATATCGATCTATGTAAGAAATGTCTAAAATTCATAAAATCCTCGACGTAGTTATTTAGACTTTGACAATCAGTGTTCCTGAGTTCTGAATAATCTGATATTTGAATCTAATTTCGATCAGGGCTTGGCAATAGCAGACATAGAGTTCCTGAGTTTCACTATACTTCTCTGATGCTTCACATTCGTCTGAATCTGTATGTGTGTATGAACGCTAAAGCCATACTAACCTATGCTGCCTTGGTTTGGTGGAAGAAGGTAGATCAAGCTACGATAAGAGCTTCGTTGGACAAAATCTCTCGTCTCATTCATGTATTCATAACAGGGGCCATGAGAAGTTGTCCCACACATGCTCTTGGTGCTATTCTGTACATCCCACCTTACACATCCTCATAAAGGATGAGGCGCGCAAATCTGCCCTTCTCCTATCAGAAATAACCAGTTTAAAAGCAGGTAACTTGGTGGGACACATGAGTATTATAAATGCTTTTATAACTGATCCATATATATGAATGCATGACTACAGTTCAACAGTACTGACACTTCACAAAGCCTTTGAGGTTCTTATACCGCAAAGGGACCAATGGATAAACATAACTTAGTGGCAGGAACATGCTGACCAAGTATGGTTTACATATGATTCCAAACAGATAAATGGCAGTACTGGAGCGGGAATCTATGGCCTAAATTTCCAAAAGGACATCCCTATGGCTAATTACCCCTCAATCTTCAAGGCAGAAGTTTATGCAATTATCATTTGCATACGATACTATTAAATATATTTGCGATGTCGTATAGTCAGGCGGCCCTTAAGGCTTTACTATCATAGGAAATCAGATTGGGTGTCGTACTTGACTGTTTGACATCTCTAAATGAACTGGGTAAACATAATAAACTCACACTATGTTGTGTGACTGGTCATGAAGGACATTCTGGCAATAAAAGAGCAGACTGGCAAACAGGGGCGCACGGCGACCATTTATTGGACCAGAACCATTCTTTGGTATCCCCAAAGGATACATAAGGGAGAAATGCGATTCGTATGATGAATCTGAATTTCTCCGCCACTGGGAGTCAATATCAGGACTCAGACAGGCAAAAAGCTTAATAATGCTAACAAAAGGTAGATCCCAAAAGTTACTGTCACTAAATAAGAGTGACTTAAGATTACTAACGGGACTTTATACCGGATACTGAGGACTTAGATTCTTGGTAACAATGTGACGAGGCTATGTAGATTCTGCAAAATGCATGGTGAAATCTCAGAACATGTACTTTGCGACTGTCAGCCATTATGGCATCTCAGAGAGAAAGAGTATTCTAGGAGGCGCTTTACAATGTAAAACATTCCACTTGAAATGAAAAAATGAAGATTTCTTCATTTTATATGTTCACAATTTGTATTTTTTATGACAAATGCTACATTGCCTCATAGAGTAAATGACCACTTCTTTGGAAAATAGGGAGACGTAGTGGTGTCCGTATATGGTTATATTTGAATTACTTAAATATTTACACAGGGTGTAATTAAAGTTTTTCTTGTAGAACATAAAATCAGTAAAACAATATTCGTTTATTTTCCTGACAATTAAAATAAATGTGATTTTTTAGTTCTCTGGTTTATACAGCATTAAATGATATTATTAGTATTTATCAGTTATTTATTGTTTAAAATATTTTTTGTCAAATATTTTTAGTTTTTAGTTGATTCAATTGTTAGGGTTAAATAAATGACACTCAGATATATGTTTGCGAATGATTTAAGTTAGTTGGTCTTAGAAGAGTAGGTGAGATTATTAATATTTTATATAATATAAACAATAATGTAGAAAACATAAACACTTTCATAAACATAAATACTATTTCAAGTTTGTTTCTTATTTAATACACTTACATAAGCGCTAAAGTTTTCCACACCACTGTTTATACTAAAACCTGTAAAGCAGGTGTATAGTTACATCGATTTGAAATGTTTACATTTTTTATGATACAAGTGCAAATTGATTTAATTTTCATCTCAGATTATAGTAAGTTATGCTAAGAACAGAAATTGTTTGTTTGTATAAAATATTTTTGTTTAAAGAGATCACATTTACTGATAGATTTAACAATAATAAAGACATTTACTAGTTAGTTTTTAGCAAAATATTTTACAGGTTTTATATTTATTTTTTTAAGGTTTTTATTTTCTTAAGAAAAATAAAAAAGGACAATAAGAAAACAATCTTTAGTTTTGCTTTTAGAAATATTAAATATTAAAGTATGATTTCTTTCTTTTAATTACAACACATTTTTCAAATGCAATTTCTTTCTATTAACTAATTTGCTTACATTAGAGATAACAATATAAAATTTCTATTATAAACTCAATATCCTTAAGTTTCTTTATGTACATGATGATGTGTGTAATTTTTACTTTGGAACTGTTATTTTAAGCCAAAGATTTTTTATTTTTCTAAATTAAATTATTTACATTTTCATACGAGTATAAATTACTTTTCTGTAAAGTATTCTATTAGGAAATTAAGTACTTATTGTTAAGCAACATTTTAAAAGTGGGTTTCTGTAGTTAAAAGTTTGAAACTTTTTTAAAATCAATACATATGTTTGCACATATACACCTTAATTAATAAGCCTGCAACGAAATTATATTTAAATATACTATATTAGTAAGGACTGCGTATGATGAATAACTCATAATACGATTGAATTACATATTACGTATACGCCATGAAAAAAATCATTTAGTAATGTATGTTATGTATTTCTAAAAATATGTATAAAAACAACATGGAATTTTCACAAATATGTTAAAACACAAATAAGGAAAAATTTCTAAATACTAATGATTTTTCCAATTATATTTTCGGTAATTTTTGAGAACTAGAACTGAACTAGAACTGAACTAGAACTGAACTAGAACTGAACTAGAACTGAACTAGAACTGAACTAGAACTGAACTAGAACTGAACTAGAACTGAACTAGAACTCAACTAGAACTGAACTAGAACTGAACTAGAACTGAACTAGAACTGAACTAGAACTGAACTAGAACTGAACTAGAACTGAACTAGAACTGAACTAGAACTGAACTAGAACTGAACTAGAACTGAACTAGAACTGAACTAGAACTGAACTAGAACTGAACTAGAACGAACTACTGAACTAGAACTGAACTAGAACTGAACTAGAACTGAACTAGAACTGAACTAGAACTGAACTAGAACTGAACTAGAACTGAACTAGAACTGAACTAGAACTGAACTAGAACTGAACTAGAACTGAACTAGGAACTGAACTAGAACTGAACTAGAACTGAACTAGAACTGAACTAGAACTGAACTAGAACTGAACTAGAACTGAACTAGACTGAACTAGAACTGAACTAGAACTGAACTAGACTGAACTAGAACTGAACTAGAACTGAACTAGAACTGAACTAGAACTGAACTAGAACTGAACTAGAACTGAACTAGAACTGAACTAGAACTGAACTAGAACTGAACTAGAACTGAACTAGAACTGAACTAGAACTGAACTAGAACTGAACTAGAAACTGAACTAGAACTGAACTAGAACTGAACTAGAACTGAACTAGAACTGAACTAGAACTGAACTAGAACTGAACTAGAACTGAACTAGAACTGAACTAGAACTGAACTAGAACTGAACTAGAACTGAACTAGAACTGAACTAGAACTACTAGAACTGACTAGAACTGAACTAGAACTGAACTAACTGAACTAGAATTGAACTAGAACTGAACTGGAACTGAATTAGAACTGAACTGAACATAAGCAGAAGGCTGCTCTAAAAGTTTTATGCATGAATTTTGTGGCTATTGCTATTGCTTATTAAAAGGTTGCTAAAACCAATTTATATAGAAATTTCCGTCAATTGGCAGTGATTGCGTAGTCTTCCAACTCTATTTAGTATTTTGTTAGTAAAACAAATTTATAGTAGAAAACCAGAAAATTTTTAAGCTGTAGCTGCTTAAATTTTGAACACATTAGTATAAAATTTTAAAGATTTAAACTAGAAAATTGTTTCTAAATCCCCTGATAAACACACTTTAACTATCAAATATTAAACAAATTACACTATATGCTCCTCAAGATATTTTCTTTAATTTTAAAATCTACCGCTCCTCCAAATTTCTTAATTCTTCTCACTTCCAATGTTACTTAACAAATGCTTATATAAATCTATTCCTATTAACTTTAATTTTTATATATACAATTTATTATTTACATTTCAATTTCATTATCATTTCTATTTTACAAATATAAAATATAATTTTCGTGTTAAGTCTTTTAAGACTCTTTGTCTATAATTAAGAGATACTTTTATTCATACATACATATGTATAAGAATTTACAAATTATAAATATAAAAGTACTTACAATAAATATTTTACAGTATAAACTGTCTATTTATATATATTTTTGAATGTATGTGTCAGTGTGTTTGTTTCTCAAGTAATTTAATATTTACTTAATGCAAATACTCATACTTAAAATGTAAGATTTTTATATTTCAATTTTTATTTATTTTTTTGGATTTTTTATTTCATTATAAATATTTACTTACACTTATCGAGTACTTAACAAAGAAAAAACATTTAAATATTAATAACATTTTGTTCTTCCTTTTTTTGTGGTTTTCATATCTTTCGTACTTATTTTAATCAATATGTATAGCTTGTGTGTGTGTTGTTTTAGTTTTGTTTTGGTAAGTGTAAGTATGTATATTAGGGTATATAAAATACTGATGTTCCCAACAAAAAATATTTAGTTTCTTTTAAAATACTATTTCCCAATTCAATATCGGGTGAGCTGGATTATGAATAAAAATTTAATTAAAAACAATTAAAATTTTGATGTAGATTGAATTTCGAATAATGAAAAATTAATAAGATTATGATGTATTCATTTCAATTAAAAACACAAAATAAATCTATTTATGTAAAAAATTAAAAAATTTTAATTTGAAATCATTTCATAATATCGTATAGAAATTTCATAAGATGCCTTTGCGATAACTGTAAAAAAAAATTAAAAAAAAACCTTAAAAAGAATATTTATACCCAAAACCATTTTAGTGGGCAGGGTATATTGGGTTTGTGCTGATGTTTGTAACGCACAATAATATTGGTCCCATACCCACCTTAAAGTATACCAATAGACTTAGAATCATTTTCTGAGTCGATTTAGCTATGTCCGTCCCTCTGTCCGTCCATGTAAACCTTGTAACCAAACTACAGCAATTTTGAAGATAATTCAATGAAATTTGGTACATGATCTTCTATTGTCTCAGGAACGAAGACCATTGAGAATGTTTAAAATTGGTCCATTATTTCACCTAGCCCCCATACATACTGAACCCCCGAATGGGGTTTGTAAACCTTGTAATCAAACTACAGGTTGCAATTTTGGAGATCATTTAATGAAATTTGGTACATGATTTTCTATGGTTAACAAAATGGTTAACATCGGTTCATTATTTCACCTAGCCCCCATACAACTGAACCCGCCGAATAGGACTTTTAAGTTCATAATTATGTTTAATATACTCCTATCTCGACAAAAAGCTGTAAAACCAAGTTCTATAATAGCCTTAATTACCCTCATGAATTTTAAAATTATAGGACCTCATTTGACCCTAGCCCCTATAAAAAGTCACCTTCAAAATTTGACTTAGTCCACATTTTATTCAACAATAAAAGGCTTAAGTATATTTGAGGCAAGGTACAATTCAGATTAAATGCTTTATTATGACAACTAAATCACATTTTATTTTTGTAACAGGTGTAGGGTATTATATGGTCGGCCTCGTCCGACTATATTTTCTTACTTGTTTTATCATTCAACTCGATTCTCTATAAACTAACCTCGAAAGAAGAAGAACTTCGTTTTCAGTGGGAACATCAGAACTACGTTTTTTCTCCGTACAAACGGAGCCACCCTAATGTACATATACTTATGTATGAATATTTGTTTAATGTATGTATGTGGTTCAAACGAGTGCAGTTAGAAAAGTTTTATAAAAGCGTTTATATGAACTACAAATTGACTAGAACTGAACTTCAACTGACCCAAAACTAAACTAGAACTGAACTAAAATTGAATTAGAATTAAACAAGAACTGAACTAGAACTGATCTAGAACTGAACTAGAACTGAACTAGAACTGAACTAGAACTGAACTAGAACTGAACTAGAACTGAACTAGAACTGAACTAGAACTGAACTAGAACTGAACTAGAACTGAACTAGAACTGAACTAGAACTGAACTAGAACTGAACTAGAACTGAACTGGAACTGAACTAGAACAGAACTAGAACTAAACTAGAATTGAACTAGAACTGAACCAGAACTGAACTGGAACTGAACTGGAACAGAACTAGAACTAAACTATAATTGAACTAGAACTGAACCAGAGCTGAACTAGAACTGAACTAGAACTGAACTAGAAATGATCTAGAACTGAACTAGAACTGAACTAGAACTGAACTACAACTGAACTAGAACTGAACTAGAACTGAACTAGAACTGAACTAGAACTGAAATAGAACTGAACTACAATTGAACTAAAACTGAACTAGAACTGAACTACAATTGAACTAGAACTGAACTAGAACTGAAGTAGAACTGAACTAGAACTGAACTACAATTGAACTAGAACTGAACTAGAACTGAACTAGAACTGAACTAGAACTGAACTAGAACTGAACTAGAACTGAACTAGAACTGAACTAGAACTGAACTAGAACTGAACTAGAACTGAACTAGAACTGAACTAGAACTGAACTAGAACTGAACTAGAACTGAACTAGAACTGAACTAGAACTGAACTAGAATTGAACTAGAACTGAATTAGAACTGAACTAGAACTGAACTAGAACTGAACTAGAACTGAACTAGAACTGAACTAGAACTGAACTAGAACTGAACTAGAACTGAACTAGAACTGAACTAGAACTGAACTAGAACTGATCTAGAACTGAACTAGAACTGAACTAGAACTGAACTAGAACTGAACTAGAACTGAACTAGAACTGAACTAGAACTGAACTAGAACTGAACTAGAACTGAACTAGAACTGAACTAGAACTGAACTAGAACTGAACTAGAACTGAACTAGAACTGAACTAGAACTGAACTAGAACTGAACTAGAACTGAACTAGAAATGAACTAGAACTGAACTAGAACTAAACAAGAACTGAACTAGAACATGATTGAATTTCATCTCAAATCTAAGTTTAAATCTCTAAAATACTTTTCATCCCTTCCTCGTCTGTTTGTGTACGCTTTGTTTTTTGCCTGTTATTAAAAAATACATTTAAAAACTTAATATTAATTTTATATACAAATTGGAATTTTATTTTGTTTTTTATTTACTTGTTAATTCTGTCTTATCTGTTTTACGGTTGTGGTATTGGAAGGTAGGGGGACTTTTTGTTTCCTCTCCGCCATTTTCTTATTTACTTATTTAAATTTTTGTGGTTGTAGGTGTGTTGGTTTTAGGTTGTTTTTTTTCATCATATTAAATATTTTTGTTTTTCTGTTTAAATTGTTAATAATTTATTTGTTTTTGTTGTTTTATTTAAAATGTGTTAGTATATCTTTTAATGGTTATGTATTTGGCAATTGTAGATTTGTTGGAGATCTATGTTGCCACCACAATAACAAACAACTATGTTGGGATTTAATATCAAAGTAATAATGTCGTTGTTGTTGCTGCCGATAATGCTGATGATGATGTGACAGTAACCGTGTTAGATGTCCCTGTTGCTGCAGCTGGTGTTGTTGTCTATGCTTTAGTGTTGGCCCTGACTGTTGTTGCTGTTTATTTCGCAATTTAATGGTCCCCTTGCGCCAACGTATACATTGACGTAGATTACTTTGTAGCTGTTGTTTTTGTAGCCATAATAATACGAAGGCCCAAAGTATTATTACAGTATATGGTGAGGCATGCAGATGTGTGGTGCCACCATGATGCATAGCCGCAGGATGTTCACCTTAAATGAAAATGTTTTTGTACGATATAAATAAATGTTTATCTGTTGTAAATTATGTTTAAATATTATATAATTTATGTATTTGAGGGGAACTTTAATTGTAAATAATTTAAAATATAGATGAATAGAAAGGCAACTGCTTTTGCTGGATTATTTATCCGGTTAGGCTTGAAACACTCTATTAAAATACATTAGACGAGCAAATAAAAAAAAAAATCTTTAAATATTAGAGGATTTAGCAGAACTAGAAAAGAACTATACAGAACTTGAAAATAACTAGAACAGAGATAGAACAGAACTAGAACTAGAACAGAACTAGAACAGAACTAGAACAGAACTAGAACAGAACTAGAACAGTACTAGTACAGAACTAGAACAGAACTAGAACAGAACTAGAACAGAACTAGAACAGAACTAGAACAGAACTAGAACAGAACTAGAACAGAACTAGAACAGAACTAGAACAGAACTAGAACAGAACTAGAACAGAACTAGAACAGAACTAGAACAGAACAGAACTAGAACAGAACTAGAACAGCACTAGAACAGAACTAGAACAGAACTAGAACAGAACAAGAACAGAACTAGAACAGAACTAGAACAGAACTAGAACAGAACAAGAACAGAACTAGAACAGAACTAGAACAGAACTAGAACAGAACTAGAACAGAACTAGACAGAACTAGAACAGAACTAGAACAGAACTAGAACAGAACTAGAACAGAACTGGAACAGAACTGAACAGAACTAGAACAGAACTAGAACAGAACTAGAACAGAACTAGAACAGAACTAGAACAGAACTAGAACAGAACTAGAACAGAACTAGAACAGAACTAGAACGAACTAGAACAGAACTAGAACAGAACTAGAACAGAACTAGAACAGAACTAGAACAGAACTAGAACAGAACTAGAACAGAACTAGAACAGAACTAGAACAGAACTAGAACAGAACTAGAACAGAACTAGAACAGAACTAGAACAGAACTAGAACAGAACTAGAACAGAACTAGAACAGAACTAGAACAGAACTAGAACAGAACTAGAACAGAACTAGAACAGAACTAGAACAGAACTAGAACAGAACTAGAACAGAACTAGAACAGAACTAGAACAGAACTAGAACAGAACTAGAACAGAACTAGAACAGAACTAGAACAGAACTAGAACAGAACTAGAACAACTAGAACAGAACTAGAACAGAACTAGAACAGAACTAGAACAGAACTAGAACAGAACTAGAACAGAACTAGAACAGAACTAGAACAGAACTAGAACAGAACTAGAACAGAACTAGAACAGAACTAGAACAGAACTAGAACAGAACTAGAACAGACTAGAACAGAACTAGAACAGAACTAGAACAGAACAGAACTAGAACAGAACTAGAACAGAACTAGAACAGAACTAGAACAGAACTAGAACAGAACTAGAACAGAACTAGAACAGAACTAGAACAGAACTAGAACAGAACTATAGAAGAACGAAAACAGAACAGAACAGAACAGAACAGAACGACAGAACTAGAACTAGAACTAGAACAGAACTAGAACAGAACTAGAATAGAACTAGAACAGAACGAACAGAACTAGAACAGAACTAGAACAGAACTAGAACAGAACTAGAACAGAACTAGAACAGAACTAGAACAGAACTAGAACAGAACTAGAACAGAACTAGAACAGAACTAGAACAGAACTAGAACAGAACTAGAACAGAACTCGAACAGAACTCGAACAGAACTAGAACAGAACTAGAAAAGAACTAGAACAGAACTAGAACAGAACTAGAACAGAACTCGAACAGAACTAGAACAGAACTAGAACAGAACTAGAAAAGAACTAGAACAGAACTAGAACAGAACTAGAACAGAACTAGAACAGAACTAGTTAATATTTAGTTAATTATTTTGTGCAATCGTATATTATTCATATTTTTATACCCTACACCACTTTAGTGGGGAGGGTATATTGGATTTGTGCTGATGTTTGTAACATACAAAAATATTCGTCCTAGACCCACCTTAAAGTATACCAATCGGCTTAGAATCGTTTTCTGATTCGATTAAGCTATGTCCGTCCGTCCGTCTGGCTGGCTGGCTGGCTGTCCATGTAAACCTTGTGCGCAAGGTACAGGTCGCAATTTTCAAGGATGAAGCCTATTGAAAATGGTTAAAATCGGTCCATTATTTCACCTAGCCCCCATAGAACAGAACCCCCCGAAAAGGGCTTCTGAGCTCATAATTATGTTAAATATACAGATATATCGATAAAATACGGCACAACTAAGTTTTATAGAAGTCTTGATGACCCTGCAAAATTTCATAAAGATCGAGCCCCATTTGACCCTAGATCCCATACAAAGTCCCCTTCAGAAAATTACTTGAATGTCCCAAATTAACTTATAAACACAAATATCGCGATGAAATTCAGCACAATAAAATATTATGTAAATATAAATATATTCACAAAATGTTATCAGGCTTGGTCCATATTTGCCCCTAGCCCCCATATAAAGCCTCTTTCAGAAAATTAGTTTTTCATCCATATATTGCTTAAATGTATCGGAACAAGGGAATATTGAAGATAAATGCTTTATTATGAAAAATAAATCACATTTAATATTCATAATTGGTGTAGGGTATCATATGGTCGGCCACGCCCGACTATACTTCCTTACTTGTTTATTAATGAAATTCAACCCGTTTTCTTTATTGTGTACTAACATTATCTGCTAAAATCAATAAAAACTTTAATTATAATCTTTGCCTTCCAACAAATTGCGAAATAACTTTTTCCTTAAGCCATCTCGCGTATCTATCGAATTGTTATATGTATTTTCTACGCAAACAAAAAACAATAGCATATAGAGAAAAAAGCAAATTAAATACAACAAAATGTTAGAGGCTAAGCCGAATCTTATATACCCACCCTCAAAGCATATCCTGCAAATTTCAAATAAATTTAAAGTCAATTAGAGATCATTACAGAGCCTATTCCAATATTGTTAATATGGACATGGATTAATTATGGACCTGGTTTTTCAGAATTTTAAAGGGGTATTCATTTTTAAAAACAATTAATTTTTTTCCACTTTCAACATAATAGCTAGCGTTTGCAACAACTTATTAGTAATAAATAGTTTTTTATAGGAGAGTTTATAAGTTGATTGGTTCAGTTATGGATCGATCATATGTTAGAGATATTAGTCTTAGAATCTAATAAGGATAAATATTTTTACATATGTATGTATATTCATGCCTCTAGATGAGTTCGATGAGTTACAAACGGAACGAAAAAATCAATATATCTACTATGTTTTTTTATGGTAAGTAAAGAAGCACACACTAGTACAAGTAGCGAGTGAGAAGAATACGTAAAAGCCAAACAAAAAACTGAGAAAAAAAAACAAGTAACTTGTCTTAATTACGAAAGTTTAAGTGATTTTCTTTCGTATTTTGTTCATGTTCTTTAGTACTTTGAGCGAAAACTTATTAAGTTGTTTGTTATTTTTACGTTGAAAATAGTTGTTATAATTGCTTTGTAAGCTTAAGGTATGTATGTATATTTCTATAAGACTCTTTTATTTGTGAGTGTTTGTATGTAACTATAGCTGTAAAAAGTATTTAACTGTCTGCATGTAGTTTGCTGATGTTATGCGTGTCTTATATTAGTTTCATCATGGATGTTCTAATTTCCTTCTTTTTTATAATTGTTGTTTGGAATCCTTGTACAGATATTGCGTTAATTTCAATATACAAGTTTGTAGGTTATAAAAAGATTTTTTTTATTTTTGCTGTTTAAGTCAAAAAAGTTATTCAATTTAGTTTTTTTGTTCTTTAAGTTTATAGGTTTTTTTATAGCATTTATTGATTGACAGTATAATTTTAAAGATGAGAGAACAAATAATTATTAAAGTTTCTTGTAGGCTTTTTGTTATTCTGCATTGATTATGCTAAAGACAATATAAAAGTTAATGGATTTTTTTCGGTATACATAACATTAGGGCATTTAATTAGTTTTGGAGGCATGCAAGCAAAAAATAATAATTACTTAAATACTGTAAGTAAAAAACACTATTGTCATTACAATATGATGTGCTTAACTTAAAGTTTAATCAAGAAAACTTTAACTTATTATCTAATATTAATAGAACTAGAACTGAACTAGAACTGAACTAGAACTGAACTAGAACTGAACTAGAACTGAACTAGAACTGAACTAGAACTGAACTAGAACTGAACTAGAACTGAACTAGATCTGAACTAGAACTGAACTAGAACTGAACTAGAACTGAACTAGAACTGAACTAGAACTGAACTAGAACTGAACTAGAACTGAACTAGAACTGAACTAGAACTGAACTAGAACTGAACTAGAACAGAACTAGAACAGAACTAGAACTGAACTAGAACTGAACTAGAACTGAACTAGAACTGAACTAGAACTGAACTAGAACTGAACTAGAACTGAACTAGAACTGAACTAGAACTGAATTAGAACTGAACTAGAACTGAACTAGAACTGAACTAGAACTGAACTAGAACTGAACTAGAACTGAACTAGAACTGAACTAGAACTGAACTAGAACTGAACTAGAACTGAACTGAACTAGAACTGAACTAGAACTGAACTAGAACTGAACTAGAACTGAACTAGAACTGAACTAGAACTGAACTAGAACTGAACTAGAACTGAACTAGAACTGAACTAGAACTGAACTAGAACTGAACTAGAACTGAACTAAAACTGAACTAGAACTGAACTAGAACTGAACTAGAACTGAACTAGAACTGAACTAGAGCTGAACTAGAGCTGAACTAGAGCTGAACTTGAGCTGAACTAGAACTGAACTAGAACTGAACTAGAACTGAACTAGAACTGAACTAGAACTGAACTAGAACTGAACTAGAACTGAACTAGAACTGAACTAGAACTGAACTAGAACTGAACTAGAACTGAACTAGAACTGAACTAGAACTGAACTAGAACTGAACTAGAACTGAACTAGAACTGAACTAGAACTGAACTAGAACTGAACTAGAACTGAACTAGAACTGAACTAGAACTGAACTAGAACTGAACTAGAACTGAACTAGAACTGAACTAGAACTGAACTAGAACTGAACTAGAACTGAACTAGAACTGAACTAGAACTGAACTTAGAACATGAACTAGAACTGAACTAGAACTGAACTAGAACTGAACTAGAACTGAACTAGAACTGAACTAGAACTGAACTAGAACTGAACTAGAACTGAACTAGAACTGAACTAGAACTGAACTAGAACTGAACTAGACTGAACTAGAACTGAACTAGAACTTGAACTAGAACTGAACTAGAACTGAACTAGAACTGAACTAGAACTGACTAGAACTGAACTAGAACTGAACTAGAACTGAACTAGAACTGAACTAGAACTGAACTAGAACTGACTAGAACTGAACTAGAACTGAACTAGAACTGAACTAGAACTGAACTAGAACTGAACTAGAACTGAACTAGAACTGAACTAGAACTGAACTAGAACTGAACTAGAACTGAACTAGAACTGAACTAGAACTGAACTAGAACTGAACTAGAACTGACTAGAACTGAACTAGAACTGAACTAGAACTGAACTAGAACTGACTAGAAATGAACTAGAACTGAAACTAGAACTGAACTAGAACTGAACTAGAACTGAACTAGAACTGAACTAGAACTGAACTAGAAACTGAACTAGAACTGAACTAGAACTGAACTAGAACTGAACTAGAACTGAACTAGAACTGAACTAGAACTGAACTAGAACTGAACTAGAACTGAACTAGAACTGAACTAGAACTGAACTAGAACTGAACTAGAACTGAACTAGAACTGAACTAGAACTGAACTAGAACTGAACTAGAACTGAACTAGAACTGAACTAGAACTGAACTAGAACTGAACTAGACTGAACTAGAATGAACTAGAACTGAACTAGAACTGAACTAGAACTGAACTAGAAATGAACTAGAAATGAACTAGAAATGAACTAGAAATGAACTAGAAATGAACTAGAACTGAACTAGAACTGAACTAGACTGAACTAGAACTGAACTGGAACTGAACTAGAACTGGAACTGTAAATTTATTTACATTCATGTATGTATATGTAGTGCAGACACCAATATTACTATTAAATAATAACCACTTAAGGATTTAAGAATTTTAAATTCTCTTTTTAATCTAATTTTCCAAAGCTTCTACTTCAGTAAATAACATTCCTAACAAATACAGCTTTTATCAAAAGGGAAAGAAAATAATAAATTCAGCAGTTGTTATAAATAAATGCAAGAATATAACAAGTAAGAAAGTATAGTCGGGCGTGGCCGACCATATGATACCCTACACCAATTATGAATATTAAATGTGATTTATTTTTCATAATAAAGCATTTATCTTCAATATTCCCTTGTTCCGATACATTTAAGCAATTTATGGATGAAAAACTAATTTTCTGAAAGAGGCTTTATATGGGGGCTAGGGGCAAATATGGACCAAGCCCGATAACATTTTGTGAATATATTTATATTTACATAATATTTTATTGTGCTGAATTTCATCGCGATATTTGTGTTTATAAGTTAATTTGGGACATTCAAGTAATTTTCTGAAGGGGACTTTGTATGGGAGCTAGGGTCAAATGGGGCCCGATCTTTATGAAATTTGGCAGGGTCATCAAGACTTCTATAAAACTTAGTTGTGCCGTATTTTATCGATATATCTGTATATTTAACATAATTATGAGCTCAGAAGCCCTTTTCGGGGGGTTCTGTTCTATGGGGGCTAGGTGAAATAATGGACCGATTTTAACCATTTTCAATAGGCTTCGTCCTTAGGTCAAATAAAACGTGTGTGCCAAATTTCATCCAATTATCTTGAAAATTGCGACCTATACCTTGCGCACAAGGTTTACATGGACAGCCAGCCAGCCAGCCAGACGGACGGACGGACATAGCTTAATCGACTCAGAAAACGATTCTAAGCCGATTGGTATACTTTAAGGTGAGTCTAGGACGAATATTTTTGTATGTTACAAACATCAGCACAAATCCAATATACCCTCCCCACTAAAGTGGTGTAGGGTATAAAAAAAATCTGAAAATATTTACACATCTTCAGTATTATTATATTGTTAAACAATAAATTCGAATAAATACATTAAAGACAGATTTAATCTTTTTTAAAGATTTTATGCTTCCAGCACAAATATAAACACAACCAACAACAAAATAAGACACAAATTTTTTTATGTTGTTTATATATTTTTTAAGAAGAAAAACAAAACATTAAATGAAAATATGCCAACACAGCATATTAAAATGGTCACTTATCTAATTAAGTTAAGTGGCTACTCCTTAATCTCTAGAGTATTTTATTTTTATGTAATGTCCTTTTCGAATGAATTTATACTTTAACGAATGGATATTTTCATGATTTTCATTTATTTGTTGTTTGCAGTATATTTATATAAAAGGATATTTTTTATATATATTTATTAAGGTTATTTCTACTCTCATACCCTTAGGTAAGGGCGTATATGGTGAATTTGTTAGATGATTTGTAATTTTGTATGTTTGTTTACTGTTTAAGACCAATGAGTACATTAACAATAACTTTACATTGAGTAGATTGTCTAACCATGAATCTTATTAATATTATTACTGGGTCATTGGTAAAGATTATTAAAGTGATAATTGTATTGAAGAATAAATATCGAGTTAAAAGTTATTTTTAATTCTAAGAAAATGTAATAATTCTTATTGATTAGTAGAATATTTAATTTGCAGGTTTCCTAAACTGTTAGCACTCTATTTTTTTCCACCAATATTGCTTTTGTTTCTCCACTTCCCATTATAATAATGTACAAATTACCCTATAGAATTTACGAGAATTATTAATTTTTGTGCTATAATAGAGTTCATTTTTGCTTTTGTATAAAGATTATGGAATGAACGATTAAATCTTTATCCTCTTGTGCTCACATGACTTTAGATTATTATGGCATTATGTAGCATATAACAAATAAGAACATTCATTTTAGTCTTTTTCATCTACGTCATGTTCATCATCAGAATAATCAACTCTTAATAATCATCTTAATCTGTATGTATATGAGTTCAACTTATTTAGATTACGACGCTAAATGAACAAGTGAAACGAAAAGTGAATTGAATATATAGACAAATTTCCGAGAAAATTCTCTTTTTATAGACAAATTTCCGAGAAAATTCACTTTTTATAGAAAATTTTCCGAGAAAATTCAGTTTTTATAGAAAATTTTCCGAGAAAATTCACTTTTCATAAAAAATTTCGGAGAAAATTCACTTTTTATAGAAAATTTTCGAGAAAATTCACTTTTTGTAGAAAATTTTCTTTTTGTGGAAACTTTTTAAAGTAAATCTTCCTTTTATAGCAAATTTTCGAGAAAATTCTTCTTTTTTGAACGTTTTCCAGGAAAATTCTCTTTTTAAAGAAAATTTTCCGAGAAAATTTTCCTCTTATAGAAAATTTTTTATAGAAAATTTTCGGAGAAAATTCACTTTTTGTAGAAAATTTTCTTTTTGTGGAAACTTTTTAAAGTAAATCTTCCTTTTATAGCAAATTTTCGAGAAAATTCTTCTTTTTTGAACGTTTTCCAGGAAAATTCTCTTTTTAAAGAAAATTTTCCGAGATAATTTTACTCTTATAGAAAATTTTCCTAGAAAATTTACCTTTTATAGAAAAATTTCCGAGGAAATTTTCCTTTTATAGAAAATTTTCCGAAGAAATTTTCCTTTTATAGAAAATTTTCCGAGGAAATTCTCCTTTTATAGAAAATTTTCCGAGGAAATTCTCCTTTTATAGAAAATTTTCCGAGAAAATTATCTTTTCATAGAAAATTTTCCGAGAAAATTATCTATTCATAGAAAATTTTCCGAGAAAATTATCTTTTCATAGAAAATTTTCCGAGAAAATTATCTTTTCATAGAAAATTTTCCGAGAAAATTATCTTTTCATAGAAAATTTTCCGAGAAAATTATCTTTTCATAGAAAATTTTCCGAGAAAATTATCTTTTCACAGAAAATTTTCCGAGAAAATTATCTTTTCATAGAAAATTTTCCGAGAAAATTATCTTTTATAGAAAATTTTCCGAGAAAATTCTCTTTTATAGAAATTTTCCGAGAAATTCTCTTTTTATAGAAAATTTCCGAGAAAATTCACTTTTTATAGAAAATTTTCCGAGAAAATTCACTTTTTATAGAAAATTTTCCGAGAAAATTCACTTCCTATAGAAAATTTTCGAGAAAATTCACTTTTTGTAGAAAATTTTCTTTTTGTGGAAACTTTTTAAAGTAAATTTTCCTTTTATAGCAAATTTTTGAAAAAATTCTTCTTTTTTGAAAGTTTTCCGGGAAAATTCTCTTTTTAAGAAAATTTTCCGAGAAAATTTTCCTCTTATAGAAAATTTTTCGAGAAATTCCTTTAGAAATTTTCCGAGGAAATTTTCCTTTTATAGAAAATTTTCCGAGGAAATTTTCCTTTTATAGAAAATTTTCCGAGGAAATTTCCTTTTATAGAAAATTTTCCGAGGAAATTCTCCTTTTATAGAAATTTTCCGAGGAAATTCTCCTTTTATAGAAAATTTTCCGAGAAAATTCTCCTTTTATAGAAAATTTTCCGAGAAAATTCTCCTTTATAGAAAATTTTCCGAGAAAATTCTCCTTTTATAGAAAATTTCCGAGAAAATTCTCCTTTTATAGAAAATTTTCCGAGAAAATTCTCCTTTTATAGAAAATTTTCCGAGAAAATTCTCCTTTTATAGAAAATTTTCTGTTTTTGTAGAAACTTTTTAAAGAAAATTTCCGAGAAAATTCTATTTTTTTAGAAAATTTCTAAGAAAATATTCATTTAATAGAAAGTTTTTCGGAAAAATTATCTTTTTATAGAAAATTTAAAAAAGTTATTTTCTTTTTATAGGAAAATGTTCGAGAAAATTAACTTTTTTTAGAAAATTTTCGATAAAATTCTCTTTTTGTAGAAAACTTTCCGAGAAAATTCTGTTTTTATAAGAAATTTTAGAGAAAATTCTCTTATTACAAAAAATTGTTAAGAAAGATTTTCTCTTTAATAAAATTTTTCTATTTTTCAATAAATTCAATTTTCTCACATGTTTTCCTAACTGATTGGACCAATTACAAGGGAACATATTTCTTTTTATCTTAAATGATGAAAAAGTAAAATGCTTTTTCTCTTTAGATTTAATACAAATGTCTATTAAAACATCATTATCAAATATCAATACAAACTTCCTTTTTATACCCTCCACCACCATCAGTGGTGATAGAGGGTATATATAAGTTTGTCGTTCCGTGTGTAACACCAAGAAATATTCATCTAAGACCCAACAAAGTATATATATTCTGGGTCCTCATGAAATTCTGAGTCGATTTAGCTATGTCCGTCTGTCCGTCTGTCCGTCTGTCCGTCTGTCTGTCTGTCTGTCTGTCTGTCTGTCTGTCTGTGTAAAACACGCTCACGTTAAAACTAAGCAAAGGAAATCAACCAAATTCACCCAAAATATTTATTGTTATCCTAAGCAGTTTGGTATTGAAAATCAGCAAAATCGGTTCACAACGCAAAAAGTTATGAGTAAAAATTTCAGACTACCTCGAAAAAAATTACGTTTTTTTCATAATTCTTTTGAAGTTTTCTCCGAAACTATCAAAGATATTTCGATGAATTTTGTCACACATTATTTTTCCATGGCAGTGATCAATTATGTTGAAAATCTTTAGAATCGATCCAATATTTCCCATAGCCCCCACACAAAGGTATATATTCCCGGAAATTAGTTTATCGTTAATAACTCACTCAAATATATCGGTATCAACACAAAATTTTGTACATGCAAATATAATATGAACAGAAATCATACTGTCAACGTAGATCTCAGTCGGTCCACAATTGGTCATAGCTCCCATACAAGGTCCACTTCCGAAAATCACCTAAACGCACATATTTCATTGATGAATAAAGCTATTGTGATAAAATTCGAGTTAAATAGGTTTTGTCTACAAACAAATCATTCTACCAAATTTTTTACGGATCGGTCCATTATTGGTCATAGCTCCCATATAAAGCCCACTTCCGAAAATCATTTAAAAGCTCATATTTCATTGTCATATAAAGCTATCTTGATGAAATTCGACACAAATATGTTTAGTCTAAATATAAATCACTCTACGAAATTTTTTCCGGATAGGTCCATAATTGGTCATAGCTCCCATATAAAGTCCCCTTCCGAAAATCACTTAAACGCATATATTTCATTGAATTATAAAGCTATCGGGATAAAATTCGACACAAATATGTTTTGTATGAATACAAATCATTTTACAAATTTTTTTACGGATCGGTCCATTATTGGTCATAGCTCCCATATAACCCCACTTCCGAAAATCACTTAAAAATAAATATTTCATTGACAAATGAAGCTATCGTGATAAAATTCGACATAAATATATTTCGTATAAATATGAATTATTCTACTACATTTTTTCTGGATAGGCCCATAATTGGTCATAGCTCCCATATAAGGTCCACTTCCGGAAATCACTTTAACACATATTTTTCATTGATAAATTGGGATAAAATTCGGCAAAAATACGTTTTGTGTACATTCAAATCATTTCACTAAATTTTTTACGGATCGGTCCATTATTGGTCATAGCTACCATATAAGGCCCACTTCCGAAAATTACTTAAACGCACATATTTCATTGTCAAATAAAGTTATCTTGATAAAATTCGACACAAATATGTTTTGTCTTTATATGAATCACTCTACGAAATTTTTTCCGGATAGGCTCCCATAGAGGGTCCACTTACGAAAATCACTTAAACGCACATACTTCTTTGAATAATAAACTATCTGGATAAAGTACGACTTGAATATGTTTTGTGAGCATATAAATCATTCTACCAATTTTTTTCCGGATTGTTCCATATATGGTAATAGCACCTTCAAAAAAATCACTTAAACGCACATATTTCATTATCAAATAAAGATATCTTGATAAAATTCGACACAAATATGTTTTGTGTAAGGTCATAGCTCCTATACATATAAAGTCCACTTCCGAAAATCACCTAAACGCACATATTTCATTAATTAATAAATCTATTGTGGTAAAATTCGACTTGAATTTTTTTTTTTTTTGGCATATAGGTAAATCATTATACGAAATTTTTTCTTATCGGTTGATAATTGGTCACAACTCCCATATAAGGACCATTTCTGAAAATTACTCAAATGCACATTAACAATCAAAGTTATCGGGATAAATTCGACATAAATGTGTATTTTGTATATATAAATCATTCTACGGATTTTTTCTTCCGGATCGGTCTATAGGTTGTCATAGCTCCCATATAAGGTATACTTCTGAAAAGTGATTTTCACTTAATTCGTAATTAAATGATAATATCCGGATAAAATTCAAAATGAGTATCTTCTGTGTACAGATAAATCATTATATTAAAATGTTTTCAAACTAGCCTATTAATATACATTTTCTCGACCTAATTAAATTAGTTTGACATATGCATAAATGTTAGTACCCTCAATAAGGAAACAAAAATTTTGACAAGTTATCTAAAAATTAGATAGTTAAATCGGTTTCAATAAAAAGTAGCTTGCTGGTGGAGGGTATTTAAGATTCGGCATAGCCGAATATAGCACTCTAACTTGTTAAAATATAGTTCGTCTTCGAAGACTAAAGCAAGGCCATAGAATAAATCATTTGAAATTTTCTTTACAAAAAACACACACACAAGCATCTTCATCTTCAATCTTAAATTACATATAATTTCAGATTTCTCATACATATTATTATTAAAAACTTTCGTTTTCATATACTACACACACACTCTCTTGACTTTGTACTATTGAGTTTAACACTCTGAAGGTTAATGATTTTTTTTCTCCTCGATTCCACATATTTAATTTATGTTAAGTTTTCAATATTTATTTCATAAAAAAATATGAAAAATATTCAACAATCCACCAACAGCAGAGCAGCACTTGTAAAGTATATATGCGTAAATTTAAACGTTAAATTTATGATGCCACAATTTAAACCTCATATGGTTGTAAGTATGCATGTTGTCGAGTGGTGTTAGTTAAAATGTTGGAGGCATGTATCAGCAGTCATCCATGATTATGTGCGTTATTTCTTTTATTTATTTTATATATATATTTTTTTAAATAATGTCAGTTTCAGTATATACAATATTTTTCATTTCTTTTCTTTATATTTTTTTATTACTCTTACACACACACTCTCACACAATATTTATGGTAGTTTATACATTTTTTTGTATTTTTTTTAAAGCTTTTCTTTCAAATTTATTATACAATTTATAAGTATAGATTTTATAATGTGGCAACATATGCAAATAATAGAGATTAGTGTACGAAAACAACAGCAGCAACAACAAAAACCACAGCAACTGTATTGAAACACAAGCTCAAAGATTGATATAGATTATTATGTTTGTGGCATGTAAGTGGTTGTGATAATATATTTTCCACATTAAAATCAACAATATGTGAAAAAAGTCGGTAGACAGGTTGAGGGGTCATTATTGTAGTTGATATTGAAGCTTTTTCACTATTAAGTTTTAAATGGTCCTTCAATATGGGAAATATTAACATATGTATATTAAATTAATGATATTGTTATTGGTTATTAAATGTGTTGCTTTTTAAATTACTGGCACTCTTGGGAATATAGTTAGAGAATTTATTAAATTTAGGAAGAATTTTCTACAAAATTTTAATAAAGCAAAATATCACAAATATCTTATAAATATAGAATATATTAAGCTATTTACATTTGTATTTATCAAACATTTTCTAGAATTATTAAATTTAATCAACATTTTCAAAATCTATAAAATTATTGTGAAAATCCCTTTCCCTTACTTCAATTAATTTTTAATATGGTAGGTAGGTAGGTAGGTTGATAGGAGGATGTATACTACATCAAATCCGAAGAAATACACCTAGGCCACTATCGGGCCTGTTGTGCGCTCCAATTCAAGAAAAAAAAAAAAAAAAAAAAAAAAAAAAAAAAAAATTGTTCACTGAATGTATTATTTTTCCATGTTCAGAAACTCAGTTTCCTGGACGTAATTCCTAAGAATCTTCCAATCGGTGTTGGTTAAGAATGTTATTTCTGGAATAACATCACTTCCAAGATACTTGGATCTAACTTCGACGAATGCCTGACAATGGCAAAGAAAGTGCTCCAGAGTTTCACTGTCCTCTCCACATGCTCTACATTCGTCTGAATTCGCACGTCCAATTTTGTATAGATGTGCTCGTAATCCTGTGTGTCCACTGAGAATACGTACCATCATACTAACCTCAGACTTGCTCATTTTGAGAAGATTTCTCGTCTTGCTCTCATCAGGGTCACCCCATAGAATCTTTGTGGTTCTACCCACCGTTTCATTATTCCAAGAGGCCTTATGGGATTCTCTCATCCATATTTTTAATTCAGCTTTTGTTGCGTCGAATGGTTTTGCGTTTGTCAGGTTAACTACATCGAGCTCCCTTCCCTTTAAAGCTATTACATTCGCCCTTTCGTTGCCGGCTACTCCCGAGTGGCCTGGTACCCATATGATGTGAACCTTACCTCTGGGAGAGTATTCAGTTAAAGCTTTCTTACAATCCAATACGGTCTTAGATTTAATTCTATCACCTGATATCGCACAAATTGCCTTCTGGCTGTCGGTAAATATATTAAGCCCTGTGGGCGCCATATTTATTCTAATCCAATTTACACATTCCGTTATTGCTCGTACTTCTGCCTGGAAGCTTGTGTTATGATTAGGTAAACGGTGGTATATTTCTGTTTCTGGGTTAATATACTTAAATTGTTTTTGTATTTTCAAAAATGTGTATTAAAATATTTTCAACGCAATTTTGCGTTTCTATACAAAGAGAATTTTCTGAGAAAATTTCTATACAAAGAGAATTTTCTGAGAAAATTTCTATACAAAGAGAATTTTCTGGGAAAATTTCTATACAAAGAGAATTTTCTGGGAAAATTTCTATACAAAGAGAATTTTCTGGGAAAATTTCTATACAAAGAGAATTTCTGAGAAAATTTTTATACAAAGAGAATTTACCCAGAAAATTTTTATACAAAGAGAATTTACCCAGAAAATTTCTATACAAAGAGAATTTTTTCAGAAAATTTCTATACAAAGAGAATTTTCTCGAAAAATTTCTATACAAAGAGAATTTTCTCGAAAATTTTCTATATAAAAAGAATTTTCTCGAAAATTTTCTATACAAAGTTTAGTTAGTTAGTTAGTTAGTTGTTAGTAATTAGTTAGTTAGTTAGTTAGTTAGTTAGTTAGTAGTTATTGTTAGTAATTAGTTAGTTAGTTAGTTAGTAGTAGTTAGTTATTTAGTAGTTAGTTAGTTCGTTAGTTAGTTAGTTAGTTAGTTAGTTAGTGTTAGTTAGTTCGTTAGTTAGTTAGTTAGTTAGTTAGTTAGTTAGTAGTTAGTAGTTAGTAGTAGTTAGTAGTTAGTTAGTTTAGTAGGTAGTTAGTAGTAGTTAGTTAGTTAGTTAGTTAGGTAGTTAGTAGTAGTAGTTAGTTAGTTAGTTAGTTAGTTAGTAGTAGTTTAGAGTTAGTAGTTAGTAGTGAGTAGTTAGTTAGTTAGTTAGTTAGTTAGGTTAGTTAGTTAGTTAGTTAGTTAGTTAGTTAGTTAGTTAGTTAGTTAGTAGTTAGTTAGTTAGTTAGTAGTAGTTAGTTAGTTAGTTAGTTAGTTAGTAGTTAGTTAGTTAGTAGTTAGTTAGTAGTAGTTAGTTTAGTTAGTAGTAGTTAGTTAGTTAGTTAGTTAGTTAGTTAGTTAGTTAGTTAGTTAGTAGAGTTAGTTAGTTAGTTAGTTAGTTAGTTAGTTAGTTAGTGAGTTAGTTAGTTAGTTAGTAGTTAGTTAGTTAGTAGTTAGTAGTTAGTTAGTTAGTAGTTAGTGAGTTAGTTAGTTAGTAGTTAGTTAGTTAGTTAGTAGTTAGTTAGTAGTTAGTTAGTTTTAGTTAGTTAGTAGTTAGTTAGTTAGTAGTTAGTTAGTTAGTAGTTAGTTAGTTAGTTAGTTAGTTAGTTAGTTAGTTAGTAGTTAGTTAGTTAGTTAGTTAGTTAGTAGTAGTGTTAGTTAGTTAGTTCGTAGTTAGTAGTTAGTAGTTAGTAGTTAGTTAGTTAGTTAGTAGTAGTTAGTTAGTTAGTTAGTTAGTTAGTTAGTTAGTTAGTTAGTAGTTAGTTAGTTAGTTAGTTAGTAGTTAGTTAGTAGTTAGTTAGTTAGTTAGTTAGTAGTTAGTTAGTTAGTTAGTTAGTTAGTAGTTAGTTAGTTAGTTAGTTAGTTAGTTAGTTAGTTAGTTAGTTCGTTAGTTAGTTAGTTAGTTAGTTAGTTAGTTAGTTAGTTAGGTTAGTAGTTAGTTAGTTAGTTAGTTAGTTAGTTAGTTAGTTCGTTAGTTAGTTAGTAGTTAGTTAGTTAGTTAGTTAGTTAGTTAGTTAGTTAGTTAGTTAGTAGTTAGTGTAGTGCTATATAAAGAGAATTTTCTACAAAATATTCTATAGAAAGAGAATTTTCTCTAAAACATTCTGCGAGAAGGGGAATTTTCTACAACATTTTCTATAACAAGAGAATGTTCTTAAAATCTAAATGAAAGAGAGAAGTGTTATACTTCTGGAAAATTTTTCCAAACTTTCTATAAATTACGAAATTTTCAAAAATTTTCTGTAAAAGTAGCAAATTTTCGAGATACCTGCTACTTTGGGAAATATATGCGCCAATGATATGTTTTAATTTTATAATACATAACTTAGATTATTTTAATTTAATATTACTGCCCTTTATAAATGCTAAATATTCAAAAGTAATAAAAATAAAAGAACACTAAATAAATCTTCTTTCCCTTACCAAAAATATTACATAAATTTTACTACCCACATTCAAGGTTAATAAAACAAAACGAAAAATCTAAGATGTGTGTAAAAGAAACAACAAATTTATTTACTTACCATCAACGATATGTACTCGCACAGATGTTGGATTTGCATTCGAAGGCGTACATGTATAAAGTCCAGAATCCTGTTGTATTGCTTTCTGTACCAATAAACGACTTGTGGTTAAAACACCTTTTTCCGTTACTAATGATATACCGCCACGTGGTGAATCGAAATTTATGACCTGATTTTCAGAAGATGCCATCACCGACGTAAACACATAAACATTAAATGGCCATTTAGATGCAAGGAGAAGGGACAAACAAAGAGAGAGAGAGAGCGAGAGAAGAAGAAAGAAATATGAGCTTGTATTAAGTTTAAAGTTAACAAAAATAATGCTTATTATATTTGTAAGGATTTTTGAATAAGGATTTGTTGCCAAATACTTGTGTGTACATATTTTACATATGTATGTATATGTAGTCATATGTGTAACTGTTCTGTTATTGTTGGGAGTATAAAATACAATTTAAGTATAATTTGTTTTGAAATTATGTAAATTTTATGGTTTAGTTGAAAATAATACATTGTCCTTGTCAGTGGGTGTGTATATGTGTATGGGCGACTGTAGAGATTGAGAGAGAGAGAGTATGTACGTCTGATTACATGTTATATTTATTAGCATGACATTTTACTTAATATTTTCCCCTGTTTAGAATTTTATTTATTTTCAAGACATAAATGTTTAGGGGTCCATATATTATTTTACAGTTTATGTTTACTTTTTTCTTCCTTTTTTTGTTCTCGCTCACCAGGTCCTTTATTTATTCCTCTAGAGTAATGGTCCCTTCAATGACTAAATACAGAATAGAGTAGAAAAATCTCATAAAAAACAGACCCTTATCACAAGTTAATCACAATTATTTGTTTAGGTAAATGTCATATTTTTATGACAGTTTTGTTTGTCATATGAGTAGTATTTTGATTTAAGGTGTTTGTCTGTCCGTCCGTCCGTCCGTCCGTCCGTCCGTCCGTCCGTCCGCCTGTTATTTAAATATATCTCCCTTCTTTTGGCACTAAAATTATTTAAATAAACTATACTGTATTAGTTTAACAAAGGTCAGACTTTTGATTTATTTTTTAACAAAAAAAATTATCTCAAATATTTCTTAAGGCTTTCTTTATCATAAGCAACAAATTGTTTTACTTATGTACAAAAATTTTAAATTTTCCTTTCACTTACCTGCCGATTATGTGACCATATAACTGTGGGTGGAGGTTCTGGTGCAAATTTAACAATACAAGTTAAATTTATAGTTGATCCCTTATTAATGTGCAGCTCTGGACCTCCAATTACTTCAGTAACAGGTTCTATAAATAAATTGAAAAAAAATATGTTAAGAAAATTAGTTATTATAGCTTAACATTTTGTTGTAATCTTGCAAGTATTATTTTATTATTTTTTTTGCCATATTGACAGCTAAACTAGACGTGACAGCCTATAAACTCCTGCCATTAACTTGTGTATGAAAATATCCAACTGACAGCATTAATAATGTGTTAAAAATATCTTGTTAAAATAATAATCTATTAGCTTAATGGTATATAAAAAAATATATATTTTTTCCCGAAAGAAATTGATAAATTGAAACCTATTAACTTGAGTGTTTTATTTTTACTTAAGAGTTTTTATTTACACCTGAGAAATAAACCAGTTGGTTGGGAAAGTTTAATTGACGGATTTGTAATTAATTTTATTTTTTAATACAAGAGATATTTGTTTAAAAATAAACAAACACATAAAATGAAACAAAAGAAAGAAAAATATGGAGTAGATACTCAATCTATTGTTTTCCCATAGGGACTTTATTTTAGGTTATTGTGATCGATTAAATTCTATTACGGTTCGTTTGTGTACTCCGCTGCGGTTGAAATTTACATATAAGGTAGAAATTTCTTTTTGGTTTTAATTTACTAGCAAATCTAACTTTAAGGTAATGATAATTGGGCAAAGTCTGTGTCGAATATAGAGTCAACCAAATTATCTATAGTACACATTGAGGAAATGGATTATTTTATAGTAAAGTATATATTTAGGCGGTTGTACTATTAAGACACATGTATAACCAAGACTAACTATAGACTGTTTTATAGTCTGTTCAACTATGGACTCTTATGCACTCAAGACTTAACACTAACCTTATATCTTAAATTTTCGTTCATAACAAGTAGTTATTTCATACAATACTTGGTTATGAGTTATCATTATTTCATTTAGCCGAATATATAATTATCGATAAAGAGCGAAGGACTTTCGATTTGTTAAAGGACAATGGCACTGGTTATCTATTAAACAAACAGGAGATTCGTGGTTCGAGCTCTGCTAGATACATTTTTTTTTGTCAAAATTACATTGATATTTTTTGTAAAAAGTCTTGCTGAAAATCACAATAAAACAACATGTTACCGGAACATTGATTAAGCAGCAGGAGTGTGAAATACAGAAAACTATTGCTTGCCTAGTTTAAAATTCCGGCTGAAGAAATTTGTGTTTCTTACTTATCCGATACACAGAAAAAAATAATTCATATTTGGAATGAATTTTGAAATAAATTGAATGAATCGAACATGACTTTTTTTCCCAAACCATTTTCATTCAGAATATTAAAAGTTCATAAAATGTATGAATTTGTACATGAAAGATTTTTTTGTTTTTTTTTGTTCATTTTCTTTGATTTTCATCAAAAATGCAATAAATAAATAAATAACAGTTACCTATTAATATCTTCGATTTTTTAGAAAATAATCACATATTAGCGAATTTTTATGATAAATAAATAAAAATGCTGGAAAACAAAATATGAAATAAAAAAACCAGCATATAGCTAAACATCCATTCTTCAGAAAATGTTGCATGTTACGCGCATATTTTATTGTTTTCAATCTAAAAATCATAAAGAAATAAAAAATTTTCTAAAGAAAATTTCAAACATTTTTTAACAAACAGAAAAATATAAAGAAAATTTTTAATATTTTAAGTCAAGGCTTCTAGATTATGTTTAAAAATATAAAAATGAAAAAATTCCAGGGACCGTAACAGTTATAAGTTATATTAAAAAAGTCAGTTTATAACAGTTATTTTGTGACTTTAAAAATAAAAATCCACCTGAAAAAGTTATTTTTCAACCTAAAAATAAAAATTCAAATGAAACTTTTAAAAAAAGAGTTTTATTTTTCCGTCCTAAAATAAAAATTATTTGAGGACTTTTATTTTTTTCGTCAGAAAATAAAACTCATTTTCAATAATAATGCCTTCCGAAGAAATTAAAACAGCTTGTGTTCAGTCATAACAGAAAATTACCATTTGCCGTTTTTGATTCAGATGTTTTCAACGTCAGTTCAAATCAACTATTTAATGGACTTGGTCAGATAAACTCAATGAAATAGGATACAGAAAAAATATATAAAAATATTGTTTGATTTTTTGACGGGGAAAACAAATGAGTTTTATTTTCTGATGGAAAAAATAAAACTCCTCAAATAATTCTTATTTTATGACGGAAAAATAAAACTCATTTTTTAACTGTTTCAATCAGACTTTTATTTTTCCGTTAAAAAATAACTGTTATTTGTGGAGCAAAGATCGTTTTTTTTTAAATCACCATATATTCTGATAAAGTACAGCAATACGAGTATATTGGTATATAATAGTATAGGTCTACGTTGACTCCAACATAGAGATTTTTTGGGTTAAAAATTTCAGAATAACAGTTATTTACAGTCCCTGAAAAATTCATACAATTTAGGAACTTATTCTAAAATATTATTAACTTTAGTCAATGAAAGCAGTTCATAATATTTATGCTGAAACTTTTTTCTATATAAGTAAAGTTTTAATGAGGACCTAAGAATGAAAACTATTGCGTTATAAAATTGGTCGAAAGATGGATATTTGAGTCTACAATCAAACTATAGACTCTTCTATAAGCAAGATTAAAGGACAGTCTATAATCAAAGTTAGTTAGTTAGTTAGTTAGTTAGTTAGTTAGTTAGTTAGTTAGTTAGTTAGTTAGTTAGTTAGTTTAGTTAGTTAGTTAGTTAGTTAGTTAGTTAGTTAGTTAGTTAGTTAGTTAGTTAGTTAGTTAGTTAGTTAGTTAGTTAGTTAGTTAGTTAGTTAGTTAGTTGTTAGTTAGTTAGTTAGTTAGTTAGTTAGTTAGTAGTTAGTTAGTTAGTTAGTTAGTTAGTAGTTAGTTAGTTAGTAGTTAGTAGTTAGTTAGTTAGTTAGTTAGTTTAGTTAGTTAGTAGTTAGTTAGTAGTAGTTAGTTAGTTAGTTAGTTAGTTAGTTAGTTAGTTAGTTAGGTTAGTTAGTAGTTAGTTAGTTAGTTAGTTAGTTAGTTAGTTAGTAGTTAGTTAGTTAGTTAGTTAGTTAGTTAGTTAGTTAGTTAGTTAGTAGTTAGTTAGTTAGTTAGTTAGTTAGTTAGCTTAGTTAGTTAGTTAGTTAGTTAGTTAGTAGTTAGTTAGTAGTTAGTTAGTTAGTTAGTTAGTAGTTAGTTAGTTAGTTAGTAGTTAGTTAGTTAGTTAGTTAGTTAGTTAGTTAGTTAGTTAGTTAGTTAGTAGTAGTAGTTAGTTAGTTAGTTAGTTAGTTAGTTAGTTAGTTAGTTAGTTAGTTAGTTAGTTAGTTAGTTAGTTAGTTAGTAGTTAGTTAGTTAGTTAGTTAGTTAGTTAGTTAGTTAGTTAGTTAGTTAGTTAGTTAGTTAGTTAGTTAGTTAGTTAGTTAGTTAGTTAGTTAGTTAGTTAGTTAGTTAGTAGTTAGTTAGTTAGTTAGTTAGTTAGTTAGTTAGTTAGTTAGTTAGTAGTTAGTTAGTTAGTTAGTTAGTTAGTAGTTAGTTAGTTAGTTAGTTAGTTAGTAGTTAGTTAGTTAGTTAGTAGTTAGTTAGTAGTTAGTTAGTTAGTTAGTTAGTTAGTTAGTTAGTTAGTAGTTAGTTAGTTAGTTAGTTAGTTAGTTAGTTAGTTAGTAGTTAGTTAGTTAGTTAGTTAGTTAGTAGTTAGTTAGTTAGTTAGTTAGTTAGTTAGTTAGTTAGTAGTTAGTTAGTTAGTAGTTAGTTAGTTAGTTAGTTAGTTAGTTAGTTAGTTAGTTAGTTAGTTAGTTAGTTAGTTAGTTAGTTAGTTAGTTAGTTAGTTAGTTAGTTAGTTAGTTAGTTAGTTAGTTAGTTAGTTAGTTAGTTAGTTAGTTAGTTAGTTAGTTAGTAGTTAGTTAGTTAGTTAGTTAGTTAGTTAGTTAGTTAGTTAGTTAGTTAGTTAGTTAGTTAGTAGTTAGTTAGTTAGTTAGTTAGTTCTGTACTGTTTATGTTCCATCAAACAGAATAAACAAATACAACTTTCGGTTGGAATTTGTTCTACAGAAATTTTAACTTATTTAACAGCAACAATCATTTGTGTCCCTAGATTGATGGCGTTAAAGGTTCGTGTTTCAAATGATTTCTTATGCAATGCAATATTTAATTTGTTTGCAGAACATCTTCAAACTTTAACTATTAACAAAGAAATTTCGACAGTTTAATAAATCTTCATTATATCTATTTCAATTTCCTACTTTTACCTTAATAACACACATACATATTTATGTATATGTATGCATATCTAAAAAAGCTACTAAATAAAAGAAACCAAATAAAAATACGCAAGGGAAAATATTGACTTTTTCAGTAGACATCTTCATGTAACAACTTCAAACACCTTAGACAACACTATATAAATAAATACAAAAGAAAAGTCAGTTAGAATTCGTATGGATGAAATACTTCAACTTAAATCGAGAAAGTTAACAAACAACAATAAGAAGACAGGAAAAAGTTTTTTTATTGAATTCTGTTCGCCTCTTTTGTTTAAATGTTTATTTGTTTGTTGTCTCCTTATAAATATTTATTGAAAATGTTTATTGTTTAGCAAAGTCCTTTATGTGTATATTTTCCTATTTTGATTTTTTTTTTCAGATTTATTATGGCAGAAAAAACAAAAACAAGAAATCTATACCAATAAAAATCTAAACAAAAGCGAAGTTTTGTTTGAATGTCCTTGTTTTAATGTCTCAATTTATTTGATTTTTTTGTTGTTTTTGTTTATAAACTAACATTACGATACATATAGAGTATGTAGAATGTAACATTTTATATTTTATACAGTTTCCATGTATTACAATTTATTTGTAATAAACCATGTAATATGTTTTAATATATTATATTATTCTTTGTATATATCATTGTATATCCATAATATTTTCGATATACATAAATTACAAAAAATGTTATAATGCTTTGGAAAATGATTATATGTTTCTTATCTTTATTTTTCTATTATATATTTATTTTCCAAAAATTTCGTTTTCTTTATATATGGGCTTTTAGAAATATTCTTCTTTATTGAAGTATTGTATTACTTATGAAGCGTTACATTGAAATTGCTAGTAGTATAATAATTTAACGCTAAGTTTAATTTGTGTAATATTTTATAAATTTTCTTACAATTTTATTGTATTAAAGTGAGAGTTTAAGAGACATATTGATGGACTTCTTAAAAACATAATAATTTTATAAAGAAACTAATTTTACTTTTTAATGGTTTTCTGTTAGCAAGAAAAAAGTTTTTAAATGTGTTTTATTTTATTTTTTATTTAAAGTTTTATGCTAAGAGTGGAAGCGTATGATTAATATTTAATACAATTCACTGACAAATATTACTCATACGTACAAAGTTATAAAAATTTGACGAATTTAGTTGGTATCTTTTAATCTGGAACATGTTGCAGTCTATAATTAGGATAATTAAATCCATATTGTGGACTATAAAACCATTCCAAGAACTGAATATCGTGCTATCAATAGTCTAGATCACGGAGTAATCTAGAGTCTGGACTATAGAGCAGTCTGTAGTACAAAGATCAGTCTACAGTCTATAATAAATAAGTCGGTATTCCACAGCGCAGTCCACCGTCTGGACTAAAGATCAGAGCATATTCTGAGTTATAGAATAGACTAAAATCTGAACCAAAGATCAGTCCATAGTCTGAGCAATAGAATAGTCTATATTATTGAATATATAAAAGTTTTCTATAGAACAGTGTTCTATTGTCAAAACTATAGAATGATGTATGGACTTGACTATAGAAGAATCCATAGACTTGGTTATAGAACAGTATTGACTTTAGAACAGTCTATAGTCTTGACCATAGAACAGTCTATAGTCTAGGCTTTGGAACAGCCTGTAGTCTTGACTATAGAATAGTTTATAGACTTGACTATACAACTGTCTAAAGACTTGACTTTCGAACAGTCTATAGTCTTGACTTTAGAACAGTCGATAGTCTTGACTTTAGAACAGTCTATATTCTTGACCAAAGAATAGTCTATAGTATTGACCATAGAACAGTATATAGTCTTGAAATATGGAACAGTCTAGAGTCTTTAATATAGAACAGTCTATAGTCTTGAATGTAGAACAGTTTTTAGTCTTGACTATAGAACAGTCGATAGTCTTGACTAGAGAACAGTCTATAGTCTTGACTATGGAACAGTCTATAGTCTTGACTATAGAACAGTCTATAGTCTTGACTAGAGAACAGTCTATAGTCTTGACTATAGAACAGTCTATAGTATTGACTATGGAACATTCTATAGCTCAACTATGGAACAGTCTATAAGCTTGATTATAGAACAGTCTATATTCTTGACTATAGAACAGTCTTCACTATAGAACAGTCTATAGTCTTGATTATAGAACAGTCTACAGTCTTGACTATAGACAGTCTATAGCAGTGTTGCTCAAACACATACTACCATAGACTACCATAGTTTTATTTGTGTTGGTAAAGCAGCAGAGAACAGAATTCAATTCAAAATAAAAGTATACTAATAAAATGACTATAAACTATAAAGCAGATGCTAACTGTCAAATATTTATTATGGATTTTGACAGCCAGCGTATATTAAAGTCTATATATAAAAAACTATCAACTGTTCTCTCATGTTCTCCTACATTAATTCGGCTTTCTCAAAATTTTGTTGTTGTATTTCTGTGTGTTTTTAAAAACGTCGCGTACAGACCTTACTTCGACAAGTGCTGATCAGCAACTGATTTGATTTAGTTTTTTAAGTTGAGAGCAAACCAACTGATATTGCTCATTATAAAAAGAAGAAGAATTAAACCTATAGTGTATGTGTATCAACTTAGCGTCAGCAGAATTTTCTTACCCTATCACGCGTGCTATGTAATGGCAATCTTGCGCTCCTCTGGTCTATAGTCTTGACTATAGAACAGTTTACAGTCTCGACTACAGAACAGTCTATAGTCTTGACTATAGAATAGTCTATAGTCTTGACTATAGAACAGTCTATAGTCTTCGCTTCACTTCACACTTGTTAAAAAGAGTCTATAGTCTGACTATAGAACAGTCTGTAGTCTTTACTATAGAACAGTCTGTATTCTTGACTACAGAGCAGTGTAAAGTCGTGAATATCAAACGGTATATAGTCCTTACTTCAGAACTGTCAATAGTTTTGACTATAGAATAGTCTTTAGTCTTGACAATAGATCATTTTAGTCTTTTAGACTAAAATGGTCTAGTTTATACTATGATTTTAATTTTCCTTCGTTTGAAAAATGATTACATTTGTCATAATTTTTATCTTTCATTTAAAATTATAGTTTATTTTTAAAGCAATCAATTTTTGTCACGAATATCATTTAAGTAAATAAACTTTGAAACTGATTGTATTTTATAATAAATAATTTTTCACCGAAACAATTTGTCATTTATCGCCAAATCAAATGATATTTTCTTAACCTTGATATTGTAATTATAATGATTTAATGAGATAAATTATAGCTTCCCCTTTAACAGTTTGAAAAATTTTCTCCAGGTGTGTTGTTTAAGCAAATTACTGAACAGTAAATAACGTCTGAATGCTGATGTAATTTTATAACTTCCTTTTAATCTTTATGCTTTTTCTGTCTGTGTCCGTCTTTGTTAGTTATTATTGGCGAGTCCTTTTAACTCGAGTTGTTTTTTATTGTTGTTGTTGCTACAACAATATATTTTCTGATTAATATTTATGTTTCAAGTACTCGAAACAAGTAAATAATTTACAATTTGGTCACGCATTTAATGGCTACAAAAGCTCGAACAAGAAAGAGTGTAATGGGAAGCACAATGGGTCGCTGCATGTACAACAGAAAGAAATACAGGCACTTCTACATATTAATGTTATTTTTTCCAAATTAACCCATAGTGCACCAGGCACTAATGAAACTGAGAAACCCAACATTTCCTCTTCATATATTTTTCTGCTCTCAACGACAAAAAACAATGACAAGTCATATACATATAAACAGGGTGACAAAATGCAGAAATGTTCGACAAGGTGTTATTGGTAGTAAATAATAATGATGGCCATTGTTAATGTGATTTTATTTTATTAAGAGTGGCAGGAAGTGTATAGGCCAACACATAGACAAATGAATAGACCACATAAAAATTATGATTAATTTTAATAAATAAATAATATAAAACGACTATTACATAGAAAATTATTCATAATAACAATGTCAAAACAAAATATGTATATACATATATTTTTCTAAAAACGTGAAAAGCAATTTAGTTATAGCAATTACTTTTGGTAACATAATTTTCACACAATGGCTCAACAAATGTAATGTAGCAACCATAAAAAACTTTAACAAACATTACGACACTGGACGTAATGATAGTAATAATAATAATAATAATAATAATCATACGCCTTAGGTAAAGACAATTTCTCGCATTTCACCCAAAATGTAATCATTAAAGTGAAAATGTCTTTATTACTTATAATTTGGCTTAATTTAATCGCTATTGTTGTGTTGACATGTTAATAGAAGTTTATTATTTCAAAATCGCCTACCTGTTGGATGATTATTTTTCTTTTACTCAGAAGCATTTATAATTAGAAGTAGAAAAATTTATTAATGAAACAGTCTATATTTAGGATATAAAAACAGTTTATTGCCTGGACTAAAGAAGAACTTATAGACCAGACCAAAGAGTATATAATTTGGACTATCGAAAAGTTTATAGTCTAGACCTTAGTCAAGACCGACAATCTATGATGAATACTATATATAGCATAATCTTTTGTGTGGAACACAGAGTAGTTTACAGCCTATAGATTTGACTATAGAATTGTCTTTAATCTTGACTTTCCAACAATCTTCTGTGTAGACTACAATCTGAACGTTACCCTTTATTGCCTGAATTATACGAGAGTCTACAGTTTGTAAAGTCTACAGTCTGCACTACAGAAGAGTCTACAAAATGAAATATAGAATAGTCTATAGCCTGAAATATACAGAACAGCCTATAATCTGGACTAAAGAACAGTCTATAGTCTGGATTTTAGAACAGTCCATAATCTGGACTATATAACAGTATATAGACTGGACTAAAGGACAATATATAGTTTGGACTATAGAACACTTTATAGAGCGGACTATAGAATAGTTTATAGTCTGAACTATAGAACAGTCTATAGTCTGGATTACAGAACAGCCTATAGTCTGGACTACAGAGCATTCGCTAGTCTGGACTAAGAAAAAGTCTATAAACTGGACTAAAGAACAGTCTATAATCTGGACTATAGATCATTCTATAATCTGAACTGTAGATCATTCTATAGTCTGGACTATAGAACCGTCTATAGTCTGCACTATAAAACAGTCTACACTCTAGACTATAGAACAATTTTTAGTCTGGACTATAGATCATTCTATAGTCTAGAGTATAAAACATTCACTATAGAACAGCCTATAGTGTAGACTATGGAACAGTCAATAGCCTAGACTATAGAACAGCCTATAGTATGAAGTATAGAATAGCCTTTTGTCTGGATTATAGAACTGAATATAGTCTGGAGTACAGAACAGTCTATAGTCTGGAATATAGAACTGTCTATAGTCTTGAATGTACAACAGTCTATAGTCTGGATTAAAAAACAGTTTATAGTTTGGACTATAGAACAGTCTATAGTCTGCACTATAGAACACTCTCTAGTCTGGACTATAGAACATTCTATGGTCTGGGTTATAAAACATTCTATAGTCTAGACTATAGAACAGTCAATAGTGTGAAGTATAGAACAGTTTATAATCTGGAGTATAGAACTGTCAGTAGTTTGGACTACAGAACAGTCTATAGTGTGTACTATAGAACTGTCTATAGTCTGGACTGTAGAACTTCGTATAGTCTAGACTATAGAACTTTGTATAGTCTGGACTATAGAACTGTCTATAGTCTGGACTATATAACTGTCTATAGTCTGGACTATAGAACTGTCTATAGTCTGGACGATAGAACTACCTTTCGTGTGGACTGTAGGACTGCCTATAGTCTGGAGTCTGCAGTCTGGACTATAGACCTGTCCACAGTCTGGACTATAGAACTGTCTATAGTCTGCACAATAGAACTGTCTATTGTATAAAATATAGGATAATTTTTATTCTGGACTATAGGACAGCCTATACAGTTACTACATGACAAGTTAAAGTATAATAAAAAAATATATATTTTGTTGAGCTAAGAAAAGTCCATAGACTTTGTTGTAGAAGAAAAAAATACAGTAAAATTATTATAATATTTATAACCATAACATTCTTTTATTTATAAGTATTCAACAAGAGGGAAAAACCAAAAATATAAATAATGATAAATAACTAACTAGATTTTTTCTTACTTCTTCAATATCTTTTAATTTTTGTGCAAGTTTTTCCTGGGTATTAAACATGTTCTACCACAAAACCCCAAACAATTTGAATAAATAATGAAATATCAAGAAGAAGAACAAAATTTACTTTAACAAAAAAAAAAAAAAATAATAATAATACTAGTATATAAAACAGAATCGAAAACTAAATTCCCTTAACATATTTATCAAAACCGCTTACCGCAAATATTACCGAAAGCCAGAAAAGAAAGAAAAAAAAGTAGACAAAACTGAAGCCAAAATCAAATGAAAAAAGTATAAAAATCACTAAAATGTTCAAAAAGCATGAGTTAACAGCTTTACAAGGAGCTTGTATGTACAAGTATTTGTTAGTTACTTTTACTAGTAGTCTTGATATCGAGGATGATTGTTGTCTTACCAATATTCTACGACTCATCGTGTATTAATATTGCAAATTAAAAGTGTTTGGGAAAGGTTAGAAAATCCATAGAGACATATACAACAGAAATTAGTTTCTCTTGCTGTTAACTTGAACAAATAATAATTTTTTTCTTTTTGATTCTTATTTGATTTTTTCTTCTTTTTGATTATTTGCTAAAACCACAGAGTTTGAGAATTTTTGGATTATATATTCAAAAGATGAAAGCAGCATATTTTATTTACTTCATTAGATAGGAGAATGTTTAGATTTAAGATTAGATAAAATATTTAATGCAAAATTTAATTTTTTTTTTACTTTTAGCAGTTTAGGAACCGACATTTCGTGTTGATCTCTTGCAGGCTTAGAGGTTAGCTAATGACCAGCCCTCCTCGTAGGAATTATATCTCATTATATGCAATATTTTCTATTCAGAAACTTGCCTAATCTGTCATATTTGTGGAAAAGTAGGTTCCCCTGTATTCAATCACAAGCTGTATATAGATCCATGTTTCTAACAAGGACGACAATTCGCAAATCCCTTTAATTATCATTAGTTCAACTACTCGCTGTTATAGGTTATAATATACTCTGGTTTGATTATATTTCCTTGATTTTTTCTTCCACAACCATCTGTTAAACGAATTTATACTTTAACTTCAAAAAACAAAAAAAAAAAACACTTGACATCCGCGTTGTCATCTTTCACTGGTCACTCTTAAGTATTTTGTTTTCTTTTCTTGTCGAAAACAACCATTTGTAAAGCTTAAATATTTATGTTTAACAATTTAATACTAGGAAAATGTTTTATGATTATTTCAAGCTGTTTCATTCCCCTTCATTTATTTAGTTCGAGTATAAAAAAACAAGAAATAATGTCCCTGACCAACTCTCTCATAACCTCTATTAGTTTTATATAAGTAAACATGAAAAGTGGAAAAAAGAGCAAATGTAGCCTGTTTACTTTTGGGAAACATTTATCAAAAATAATACAATACTCGTGCTACACCACTCCACCATTCACTTACAGTGTATGCATGTATGTATGTGTTTGTAGTAAGAGGAAATAATGAACAAAAAGCTTTAACATGATGGATTTGTTTTTGTGCATTTAAAATCATTATTGTTAACATGATTTGTATTAATTTATCAAATTTAAGAATAATTCCTCATAGGGGAGTTGTTTGGATTTTAGTTTTTTTTTTGTTTTAGTCTTCCGCTTTCATTTAGAAATTTGGCAATGGAATTGGTAGGCATAACATTTATTGTTATATGATTGTAATATGATTTTTCTATTGTTTTTAAATTTTTGTTATTATTGACTAAATTAAAGTTCTAATGACAAACCAAGTTCCTTATAAAAAAAATTTACATATATTTCGTAGTTTTATTTATTATACCCAATAGCTTCCTAATTAATGTATTGTCTGGACCTACATTTAGTCTGGACTATAGACTAGACTATATAGTCTATAGTCTAGAATAAGATTATACTACAGACTAGACTAGACTAGACTATAGACTAGACTATAGACTAGACTATAAGACGAGACTAGAAGACTAGACTATAGACTAGACTATAGACTAGACTAGATAGACCTAGACTATAACTAGACTATAGACTAGACTATAGACTAGACTATAGACTAGACTATAGACTAGACTATAGACTAGACTAGACTATAGACTAGACTATAGACTAGACTATAGACTAGACTATAGACTAGACTATAGACTAGACTATAGACTAGACTATAGACTAGACTATAGACTAGACTATAGACTAGACTATAGACTAGACTATAGACTAGACTATAGACTAGACTAAGACTAGACTATAGACTAGACATAGACTAGACTATAGACTAGACTATAGACTAGACTATAGACTATAGACTAGACTATAGACTAGACTATAGACTAGACTATAGACTAGACTATAGACTAGACTATAGTCTAGACATATAGACTAGACTATAGACTAGACTATAGACTACACTATAGACTAGACTATAGACTAGACTATAGACTAGACTATAGACTAGACTATAGACTAGACCAACGGTTCCCAAATGGGGGTCCGCGGACCCCTAGTGGTCCGTAGTAAAATCCTAGGGGGTCCGCGAAGACGAACGAAAAAAACCATGAATAAACAATATTCTGCTTTATATGTATGTATGTACATATCTCCAATTTTTGTGCAATAATCCCAAATTTTTTGGTGACTTTTGAATTTTATTTTTTCGGTTGTTTATCAGGAAGAAGCTAGGCCCTACAAATTTATTGTATAACTTTTATAAAATAAAGTATTGCGTGATTTGTAATTTTTATTTCCTGTATATGTACTGAAATACTGGTTTTTATTTCAGACAAATAATACTCTGCCTTACAATTAAATTAGGGATACTGGTACCGGAGTATGAAGTTTAATTCAAAGACAAGCTTATTACAGATTTAAGTTTATCAAATTGTAAGCAAAAGTGTTCTTGTTTGAAAGGACTAAAATTATATATTTCCAAAACAGAGGTGACTCTTTATGTATATCTTTATAAATATTCCAATCCGACGTGATACACAGATTTTAACTTGATTTTGTTGACCAATACATATTATTAAATTAACATCAGAAAATCCATAGCGTTTCGCGTAAATATGTAGCCAAAAACCATGAAGTAAAATAATTCGTTGGTATTTTAAAATTCAAATTTAAGTTCCAAATTCACAGTACTTTAACAAAGAGTTCAAATCATATATTATGTGGATAACGCATTCCGCAACAACATAGAAGAAGTCCAACTTTCTTATATTAATTTCCCGAAAACTTAGCTCACTTACTCAGTTCACCCTTTGCAATCGCAACAAATTTTTGAAACGTGACTCCTTAAGCACATGTGACAATATTTGATAAAGAAACCTTTTCGCTACCTTGAAGAAAAATGAACATGAAAGATCTCACGATCATAAAATTAAACATCATGTTAACATATCAACAAAGAAGTCATTCTATCTTCAAAACATGCAATTGAAAACCTATCTGAAATATTATATATTCGCAAAGTACGGGAATATTTTATAGATATGACATCTCTACATTTATTAGACCTAGGAATTAATGAACTAGGTCAATTTTCGGATGGACAATTATTTAGAACAATAAGATATCAAAATATGTATGGGGGTCCGCGAAATTAAATAAGTTCTTCAAGGGGTCCGCGAAGTAAAAATCGGTGGGAACCGCTGGACTAGACTATAGACTAGACTATAGACTAGACTATAGACTAGACTATAGACTAGACTATAGACTAGACTATAGACTAGACTATAGACTAGACTATAGACTACTATAGACTAGACTATAGACTAGACTATAGACTAGACTATAGACTAGACTATAGACTAGACTATAGACTAGACTATAGACTAGACTATAGACTAGACTTAGACTAGACTATAGACTAGACTATAGACTAGACTATAGACTAGACTATAGACTAGACTATAGACTAGACTATAGACTAGACTATAGACTAGACTATAGACTAGACTATAGACTAGACTATAGACTAGACTATAGACTAGACTATAGACTAGACTGACTATAGACTATAGACTAGACTATAGACTAGACTATAGACTAGACTATAGACGACTATACTAGACTATAGACTAGACTTAGACTAGACTATAGACTAGACTATAGACTAGACTATAGACTAGACTATAGACTAGACTATAGACTAGACTATAGACTAGACTATAGACTAGACTATAGACTAGACTATAGACTATAGAGACTAGACTATAGACTAGACTATAGACTAGTATAGACTAGACTATAGACTAGACTATAGACTAGACTATAGACTAGACTATAGACTAGACTATAGACTAGACTATAGACTAGACTATAGACTAGACTATAGACTAGACTATAGACTAGACTATAGACTAGACTATAGACTAGACTATAGACTAGACTATAGACTAGACTATAGACTAGACTATACTAGACTATAGACTAGACTATAGACTAGACTATAGACTAGACTATAGACTAGACTATAGACTAGACTATAGACTAGACTATAGACTAGACTATAGACTAGACTATAGACTAGACTATAGACTAGACTATAGACTAGACTATAGACTAGACTATAGACTAGACTATAGACTAGACTATAGACTAGACTATAGACTAGACTATAGACTAGACTATAGACTAGACTATAGACTAGACTATAGACTAGACTAGACTAGACTATAGACTAGACTATAGACTAGACTATAGACTAGACTATAGACTAGACTATAGACTAGACTATAGACTAGACTATAGACTAGACTATGACTAGACTATAGACTAGACTAGACTAGACTATAGACTAGACTATAGACTAGACTATAGACTAGACTATAGACTAGACTATAGACTAGACTATAGACTAGACTATAGACTAGACTATAGACTAGACTATAGACTAGACTATAGACTAGACTATAGACTAGACTATAGACTAGACTATAGACTAGACTATAGACTAGACTATAGACTAGACTATAGACTAGACTATAGACTAGACTATAGACTAGACTATAGACTAGACTATAGACTAGACTATAGACTAGACTATAGACTAGACTATAGACTAGACTATAGACTAGACTATAGACTAGACTATAGACTAGACTATAGACTAGACTATAGACTAGACTATAGACTAGACTATAGACTAGACTATAGACTAGATATAGACTAGACTATAGACTAGACTATAGACTAGACTATAGACTAGACTATAGACTAGACTATGACTAGACTGGACTAGACTATAGACTAGACTATAGATACTAGACTATAGACTAGACTCTAGGACTCAGACTATAGACTAGACTATAGACTAGACTATAGACTAGACTATAGACTAGACTATAGACTAGACTATAGACTAGACTATAGACTAGACTATAGACTAGACTATAGACTAGACTATAGACTAGACTATAGACTAGACTATAGACTAGACTATAGACTAGACTATAGACTAGACTATAGACTAGACTATAGACTAGACCATACACTAGACTATAGACTAGACCATAGAGTAGACCATAGGCTAGACCATAGACTAGACTGTAGACTAGACCATAGGATAGGCTTTCATAATTCAGTATTCTCTGCTTTAGTCTAGAGTTGTAAATTTTGCCTAAAATAATATTTCATATAGCCAATGTGAAATATATTATTCTAACTTGTACACATTCATTGTTAAATATTAACTTCAAATTATTTTGTAAAATATTTACAAAATAATGGCACAACATAAACCCATTGACAAATATTTCCAAATAAATTCTATTCATCGAAATATTTTACATATTTAATATTGTTTCAATAAAATTTATAGTATTTTTACTATATACCAGTTATGTATTATTTTAGCTGCATAATTTTGCTAAAAAAAATATATAACAAATTTGTTATATTCTACTCGTAAAAATTCTCAATTTTTTGTTTGTGTTCCCTAACAATGAAAATGTTTATAGAGCCTTTAACTGTGAAACCCTTTTTAGTCGTTGGAGTTCCTGTTTATTTTATATTCTCACAATATAATCAATAAAATAAAAGGAAGGAGCAAAAAAAGTATATAAAATTTTATGGTTCATGTAAACGGGCATGTTTTAGCACATGATTGTGGATATAATTATTAGGGTGTTGCAATGAATTAGTTAGTGGAATTATTGACAAATTAAATGAAAACATTAATGTTTTTATAAGTTTTAGAAATGGAGGAAATAGAGAAAATAGAGAAAAACGTTTTTAAATTATAGCCGTTAAGTTTTAAAATTTAAAATCTATCTCACTTCTAGTGTCACCCTAATCTTAAAATACTTAAAATAATCTTCTTTTTACATATAAAATATTGAGGTATTCAACCCATTGTTATCGAAAGTATTACATTATACACACATACATAGATTTGAGGCTTAGTTATTGAAATAAAATTCAAAATATAAAAAAAAGAAAACTCCCATTGTTAAATATATACAAATTTCTATAGAAAAAGGTCAATTTGTATCATTCATACAATTTCGAGAAAAAAGAGTAAAAATCAAATGCAAACATAAAATTCTAAAATTGTCCTTAAGGATATAAAAAAATATGTATATATTTATTGCATGCCTGATCATGAACAATTGAGATTGAAATACATGTAGATGTGTGGTATCTTATTTTAAACAAAATAAAAACCTCACACACTTTTACCTGTGTATATATGTATTAAAAAATACGTTAGAAAAAATATTTCTTTCAATTGCAATCGTATAATTTGTGAAATACCTTCAGGCACAAATTGAAATTATATGGTACATCATTAAAATTAATTTGAGTAGATGATTTTATGATAAAAATTAAAGTCATTTTATATTATAGCACCCATAAAATTTTAAGGATGGTCAGGACTTTTTGGTTGTGATAGTGTGCGGTGAACGTGTTGTTTAGAAAAGATGGACATGTGTATGTAAGTTATGACTTATTTAGTTAATTTTTGTAATCTGAAATGTTATAATTAGATCAAGAGTTTACGATGGGAAAATTTACGTGAAATAGATTGTACAAATATTACTTTAACTACGGGTCTTAGCAGAACGTTTATTATATACCCAATATCGCCAAGTTCAATTGCATGTAGGTTACTTTCTCAGAATGACTGGGTTTGCGGGATGATTTAAGTATATGGACTCCTTGTATGTACTCCTGTTTACTGGTCTAGGCTATAGACTGATCTATAGTAGAAACTATACTGCTGAAAAATTTGATGAGATCTCTAATAGATCTAAATGATTTCGTGAAATGTTCTTTTGTGCATGAAGGTTACTTTCTCAGAATGACTGAGTTTACGGGATGATTTAAGTATATAAACTCCTTGTATGTACTACTGTTTGCTGGTCTAGGCTATAGACTGATCTATAGTAGAGACTACTACTGAAAAATTTGATGAGATCTCTAATAGATCTAAATGATTTCGTGAAATGTTTTTTTGTGCAAAAGACTGAATCAAAGGTGAAATCATCGGTATTGAGCTTTAAGTCTACTTAATTTTGATAAGAACATTAGGAACTGTTGACTTGATCAGGAAGATAGACACGATACCGATACCGGAGACTTGGGTACAGCTAGAAGTCAAAAGAAGTTGAACCAAAAAGACAACAATCCTCTATCTATTCTACTGCAAATGATTTTTATCATTAATGAATATTATTAATCAACCGATTTTTTAATCATGAGAAATTATATGTACAACAGACCATAATATCGTTTAAAGGTCCTGTATTATATTTTGTCTTATTCTCATAAACTTAAAACTCTACATGAGACTATCATGCATGAGCAGAATGTTGCGCACGTAATTAATGTTTGTGCTCTTGAATCTCATGTGAATCGGAATCATCAGTTGCTCAAAAAGAACACACACAGCTCCAGGTAAGTATCGGAAAGAGATATCTAGACCCATTATTAAGAAAACTCGAGTAATTGTATACTAAGTGTTAGGAACTAAACCAAACAGTAGAAATACTTTAACCAGAAATAGTTATGTTTTTAACACAGGTTTGTCATAGGAGGGATGTCCTTTTAATTTGATTCCAAATTCACTACTTCTGAAGTCATTCTTAAGAAGTAATTTTTATGCTCTTATTTTGGAAGCTATTCGGAAGTGAAATTGTATAATTATGGAAAACAAAGAACAACAAAAATATCTTCAGCGTTGAAAAAATATAATTATTTTCGCTTCTTCGGATGTCATTAAACATCACTTCCACAGAAGGTAAAAAAATTCACAAATTTCTACTTTTGAAGTGATGATAAATGTTATTCTTTTGGAAGTACTTCGCTTTATTTTTGCTGGGTAAAGACCTATTTCCTTGGTCTAGAGAAAATTCGTACATTACGTTAATGAAACGCGTTCATCTGTTGCTCTTCACTGAATGTATGAAATATTGCATTACTATAATGAGAAAATTTTCGTTTGTAAAATGAAATATCTCATTATCAGTTTTTCTAGAAAATTTCATATTAATTGATCAAATGAAGCGCAAGTTTTGCTTACCAAAATTGGCCCACTGGGCACATTATATCATAACCACAACCTTCATTCCAAAAAAGGTGAGGTTCTTACCCATTTAAAGTTTGAAAATAGGTCAAGATCGTTTTATTAAAGCTGCAAAGTTTATTTTTTTGCAAATTTAATTTTTGCAACGAAATTGATTCATAAACTTTATGAAATATTCGCATCAGCAATGTCATTCTATTAATGAAATAGTTTCATAGTAGAGTTGAAAAAAATTGTAAAATTGTTGAAACATTTTTAATTAATGTTCTTCATTAAATGTACGAAAGATTTCACTAGTATAATGAACAAAATTTCTTTTGTTTAATGAAATATTTTATTATGAATTTTCTTGAAAATTTCATATTTCATTGAACACATGAACACATGCTTTCATTAAAATTATGAAGTTTAATTTTTTGCAAATTTCGAAAAGAATAACAATTATATGAGAAAATGGGTTCATGCCTTTTATGATATATTTTCTTTGAATCAACAATTTCATTAAAATTAGTGAAATAGCTTAAAAGTTGAGTTGAAAAAATTCATAAAATTAATGAAACATTATACATTAATGCAATGAAAGATTATGTTCTCAATTTTTATACCCTACACCACTTTAGGGGGAGGTTATATTCGGTTTGTGCATTTGTTTGTTTGTAACATACAAAAATATTTATCCAATACCCACCTTAAAGTATACCAATAGGCTTAGAATCGTTTTTGAGTCGAATTAGCTATATCCGTCCATCTGGCTGGCTGGCTGTCCATGCAAACTTTGTGCGCAAGGTACAGGTCGCAATTTTTAAGATAATTGGTTGAAATTTGGCACACACGCCGAAGCCTATTGAAAATGGTTAAATCGGTCCATTATTTCACCTAGCCTCCATACAACAGAACCCCCCGAAAAGGGCTTCTGAGCTCATAATTATGTTAAATATACCTGTATATCGATAAAAAGCGACACAATTAAGTTTTATACAAGCCTTTATGACCTTACCGGGCCTCATTTGACCCTAGCTCTCATACAAAGTCCCCTTCCGAAAATTACTTGAAACACAAATATCGCGATGAAATTCAGCACTAATAAATATTATATAAATATAAAAATATTCACAAAATTGTATGGGGCTTGGTCCATATTTGCCTCTATCCTCCATATAAAGCCTCTTTCAGAAAATTAGTTTTTCATCCATAAATTGTAGATAAATTGAAGATAAATTCTTTATTATGAAAAATAAATCACATTTAATATTCATAACTAGTGTAGGGTATCATATGGTCGGTCACGGTCGACTATACTTTCTTACTTGTTAAATTGTACGGTTGTTCGTGTTCTGCTAGAACAATCACATGCATGTCGGCTTATTATTTTGGTCTTAGCACAGGACTTAGTTCTTACAAGAATTCTTTTTCAATTGCTGCAGATTAAATCAATTTTCAACATAATAATAAGCAAAGCTTTACTTTTCAAATGATTTGAATTTAAATATTATTGTTTAAATGTAAATCTTAAAAGTGTGGTTGTGAATGGCATCACTTATTCATATTTATGTAAATACATGTCTCCAGGATTATTTTGTCTGAGTGTTTTGTTTTGTTTTTTAAAACAAATTTAAAAAATAAAATATATAAGGATGCGTACCAGTCTCTATGTTTTCCTATTTATTTCATATTTATTTGTTGGTCTGCATCCTGCTTTTTTCCTTTTATTTAACTCCTTTTCTTATTCATTTGTTGTTGTTGCTTTCTTTAACATAAATTTTTATTGTTACGATTATTTTGTGTAAAAACACACATTAAGGTTTGTTTTATTATTTAATGGAATTTTGGTGTTTTTTTCTCTTATTTTTTCTGGTTTTCTATGCGTGTGTCTGTTTGAGTTTTGTTGTTTTTATTCTATACACACACATTAAAGGATTTCCTTAATTGAAATTTTGTTTTTATATTTTTTTATTGAGCAGCAGATGTTGTACATACATAAATAGATGTTGGGTATCCTGGTCATACAATACCATACCACTGTATGTGTTTATTTTTTTTATTGCAGCTCAATTTACATAAAACCATTTCTTAAAGTGATTTTGTTTTTTATCCCAGGAATTATTAATGACTCATTATTACTTTGAATATTTTCTAAAAGTTAAAGAGCAAAAACATTACAATCGTTGTGTTGACCTTTAAAAGTGTATAATTGCTTTGTATATTTGAAACTAAAATACGTTTTTGAAATTCCAAAAAAAAAAAAAATATAAATTTTAGTAAGTTTAAAGAAAATTTCTGAATAAAAATTGAACATAAAAGTAAATTGCTAAATCTGACCTTTGAAAGCAATTAACTCTGATTAGGGAACTATAAAAAAAGAACTATAATTACTAATCAAAAGGTTTTCATATGAACAAGGCCATTCATTGGGCTGATAATAAAAATAAGTTTAAATTTATGTAATTAAAAAAATTTAAAATGTATGTAGTTTTAAATAAAAAATGAATTCCTGTAAATTATTCCTTAGAGCATCTCTTACAAATTTGCAGCAATGGCTCGATATTATCCTTTTTTTCACAGACAACATATCGAATGTGGTTAGAAGGCACCCTGCATAAATTTTTCTACATTTGTTTATGTCTTCGGGTACTGTAGTGTTAATGAAACACAATCGATAGTTACAAGAAAAACAGGAAAGGAAATAAAAAGAAATCAATTTGTTAACAAAACAACGTCAAACACATACATCCGTTTACTTTCATACACACGCTCTTTACTATTTAGATAGATAAATATATGAAAACATGTAATGAACTACAATCGGACAGGTCTGACAATATAACACACTACTCCGTTATTAAGAAATTTAAGTTTTAGTTCAGTTCTAGTTCAGTTCTAGTTCAGTTATCGTTAGTTCAGTTCTAGTTCAGTTCTAGTTCAGTTCTAGTTCAGTTCTAGTTCAGTTCTAGTTCAGTTCTAGTTCAGTTCTAGTTCAGTTCTAGTTTCAGTTTCTAGTTCAGTTCTAGTTCAGTTCTAGTTCAGTTCTAGTTCAGTTCTAGTTCAGTTCTAGTTCAGTTCTAGTTCAGTTCTAGTTCAGTTCTAGTTCAGTTCTAGTTCAGTTCTAGTTCAGTTCTAGTTCAGTTCTAGTTCAGTTCTAGTTCAGTTCTTAGTTCAGTTCTAGTTCAGTTCTAGTTCAGTTCTAGTCAGTTTCTAGTTCAGTTCTAGTTCAGTCTAGTTCAGTTCTAGTCAGTTCTAGTTCTAGTCCGTTCTAGTTCATTCAGTAGTTCAGTTCTAGTTCAGTTCTAGTTCAGTTCTAGTTCAGTTCAGTTCAGTTCTAGTTCAGTTCTAGTTCAGTTCTAGTTCAGTTCTAGTTCAGTTCTAGTTCAGTTCTAGTTCATGCATTCTAGTTAAGTTCTAGTCAGTTCTAGTTTAGTTCTAATTCAGTTCTATCTATAGTTCAGTCAACTTCAGTTTATTTTGATAAATTCTTTATGTAAATTAAAATGTATATTACCCTTAAATTAAACACTACCAAAGTGTAGGGCGCATTAAGCGGAAATTGAAGGAAATATAGTTTGTTTTTCACGAGTGGGAGTGTTGTTAGTGTTTGCTTGAATAAGTACGTATGCATATAAGTATTTGTGTTTATAACTTAAGTATAAAACAGAATTCAATACTATTGTAACATATGGCTGGCATACGTAAAATACTGTTTTCATATCCAGAAGTTTATTTTCTACAAGTTCAAGTATGGTTGTGTGTTTGTGTCAATAAGAGAGTATATATATTTATATTATATATAAATGATAGTTTATTTTTAACAGGGTAAAATGTCACATACATATTTGTCACTTTATATAATATGTGTTAGAATATTCGTTATTCCTACAGTTGCTATTAGTAAACAGACATTCACATTGTTATCAATTTAAATATCTGCATATAAGTAAATGTATAGCTTCTTTAAATGTGTATTTTCTTTTCTCTCATTTTCATTTTGTATTACTTGTTTGTTTAAATATAGATGAAAAATATTTTCAATATTATAAAAATATATATTGATATATAGAGAAATATTCTAAATAAACAAGCAAAATTATTTTCAAATGGTAAAATTCTATAAGCAATAGTATAGTAAAATTGTGTTAAAAAACGGTAGCTAGAACAGATGACCTACTTCAATCATCTGTCGTGATTGAAGTTTTGCAACAAATTGCTTGCTGGGTTATGCATACATATGTATAGACAAGTACAAGTTTCCTGACATAGTAATTTTTCAGTAAGTAAAGTAAGTTTTTATTTGAGATACTGATAGTTTTGTTTAGTTGCCAATATAAACATTTATTTGTATCCAATATTTTCATTCGTTCTTCCCACAGCTTTTTTAGTTGCTACTATATTTTAGTCTTCTTGTGTCTGAAAAAGTTGATTTTTTAAAATCTATGTATATAGAGTTTTAATTTAAAATGAAAGAAATCATGGTAAATAACTTCAACTTTCTAGAGTTGCGTAATAAAGTGAACTGTGTACCGTTGTTGAATCCCTACTATAAACTGTTGTATAGACTCAATTCTAGATTATTGACTAGTATATTGGCATGACAATGGGCTATTCTTAAGTCCCTAGTCTATACTATATCATAGACGCTGCTCTAGTCTGGACTTCTGAATAGTCTATAGTCCCGTCTATAGACTATTCAGAAGTCCTAACTAACTAATTAATTACTAACTAACTAAATAACTAAATAACTAACTAACTAACTAACTAACTAACTAACTAACTAACTACTAACTAACTAACTAACTAACTAACTAACTAACTAACTACTAACTAACTACTAACTAACTACTAACTAACTAACTAACTAACTAACTAACTAACTAACTAACTAACTAACTAACTAACTAACTAACTACTAACTAACTAACTAACTACTAACTAACTAACTAACTACTAACTAACTACTAACTAACTAACTAACTAACTAACTAACTAACTACTAACTACTAACTACTAACCTAACTAACTAACTAACTAACTAACTAACTAACTAACTAACTAACTAACTAACTAACTAACTAACTAACTAACAACCTAACTAACTAACTAACTAACTAACTAACTACTAACTAACTAACTAACTAACTAACTAACTAACTACTAACTAACTAACTAACTAACTAACTAACTACTACTAACTAACTAACTAACTAACTAACTAACTAACTAACTAACTAACTAACTAACTAACTAACTAACTACTAACTAACTAACTAACTAACTAACTAACTAACTAACTAACTAACTAACTAACTAACTAACTAACTAACTACTAACTAACTAACGAACTAACTAACTAACTAACTAACTAACTAACTAACTAACTAACTACTAACTAACTAACTAACTAACTAACTAACTAACTAACTAACTAACTAACTAACTAACTAACTAACTAACTAACTAACTAACTACTAACTAACTAACTAACTAACTAACTAACTAACTAACTAACTAACTAACTAACTACTAACTAACTACTAACTAACTAACTAACTAACTAACTAACTAACTAACTAACTAACTAACTAACTAACTAACTAACTAACTAACTAACTAACTAACTAACTAACTAACTACTAACTAACTAACTAACTAACTAACTAACTAACTAACTAACTAACAACTAACTAACTAACTAACTAACTAACTAACTAACTAACTAACTAACTAACTAACTAACTAACTAACTAACTAACTAACTAACTAACTAACTAACTAATTAACTAACTAACTAACTAACTAACTAACTAACTACTAACTAACTAACTAACTAATAACTAACTAACTAACTAACTAACTAACTAACTAACTAACTAACTAACTAACTAACTAACTAACTACCTAACTAACTAAAAAATTGAGAAAGTTCTTTTTTCTCAAATTATACTGAGGAACATTAATACGCATACGTGATATTCTTAAAAACGCTGTTCCTCGGGACACTCTAGTGTATGTATGTGTATGCAATTTATCTATTTTGAAATATGTTAAAAGTTTTCTCTACAACATTTTATTCAATAAAATATATGAATGAGTATAAAAGGTATTTGTTATTCATATCATTTGTGGTTGTGGCGGAAATTAACTTGTGTTGTAAGCTATTTCTTTTTTTTTTTGCTGTCTCTATAAATCTATAAAAAAATAATAATAATATTGCAACAAATGTTAAAAATAAAACTATTTATTATAAAAGTATTTGAACATTTATTTTCTTATTTTTCCCATGTAGTCCATACAATTCATGGTGTCAAAGTTGTTGATGATGATGATGTTACTGTTTGATAAAGTTAAACTCTATTTATAATAAATATTAATTTATAAATTGTACATTTAATAATAAAAAATAAACTTTTCCGTTTAAATATTATTGGTTTGTTCGGAAAAAATCATGTTGTCATTGAATTGATTAATATGATTATGAAATGTTCATATTTGCTGGAAATGTTATATGTTAAATAAAAAAGTGGTTAACAGCAATTTGTTTGATATATAAAATGAAAATATCAATTAGTTATTGGAATCACTTTTATAAATTTAATAAGTTTTTATGATTTATTTTTTTACTGCAAACGTTGGATGGGAAATATTATGGTAGAGGAAATTATTTAATTTTATGATGGTTTAAAATTTCACTCCCCTGAACTGATTTAATTTTGTATGCAAAATACTTTTTGTATGCAAAATACTTTTGCTATATAATTTATGATTAAAACTTGTAAAAATTCTATTATTTTTAAGAACATAGCTAGAGTGTAAGCAAGTGGATTAATTTATTAAATTCCTCATAACATTTAAAACCATAAACATGTCTTAAAAGCGAATTTATTTATTGCTCTTAAGATTCTTATTTTTTATATATTTTTATTTGGAATTTTTTTTTCCTGCTGCCAACATTTTTATGACTTAAATGGTGAAAAAACAAGTCCTAAACATTTATATTAATCTAAAGTTGTTTTTCAGTTTCGTGAGTTGTTTGGTTTTATTTTTGCAGCTTGTTATTTTTTGCTGAGAAACTTACTGCTATTTAGCATAATGTTAAGCGGATTTACATAATTTTTATATGGTTTATAAATGCACGTTACTAACTAAGTAATACCTATATGACTCCCTTATATTTATATACATTACCCTGTAGTTTTAGAAGACTGCAGCGAACTAGTGTTTATATATATATGTTCCAAACAAAAACCCACACAAAAGATCTCACCCTCAAAGCTTCCGTAAATGAACAGCAGAAGAAATGTTTCAAGTGAATTATATTGCTTGAAGTTAGTCCTATAAATAGTATTATTTTGCCTTAAGGGCAATACATTAATGAGTTAGTGCATGTGTTTAAAACTGCTGGGTACCTATAAATATGCATGTGTTATTTCCTTGTATGAGTCTGTATATGAATTTTATGTTGGCTTTATATCATCTCTCAGGAAAAATAAGAAATAAAATAAGTTAAAGTAAGGCAACGTAACCTTTGAAAAAAAGCAGTAAAAATACACAGGCCTTATCTTTATGCTTTACTGCACTTGACTTTAACAACTCGAAAACACACCTTAAAAGCCAAGTTAACGTATACATACAATTATTTGGCATACTGGAAAAGTTAAACCTTAAAGGCCTTTAAAAGACTTGGAAGTGATGCAACTCATAGTTATGTTAGTGGAGATTACATTGATCGTTTTTATCTGTCAAAGAGCGGACAGTTAAATAAAGGGTATTGTACCGATTCTTATTCCTCTATGTAGTATACTACAGACGACTGAATAGAGGAACCTGTTGGCAATTTCAAAGGTAAGAGTATAGATAAAAGACGGCTCTTTAGATGAGACTATTAATGAACCTATAGGCAAAACTATAAAAGAGTCCATGGACGAGGTCAAGTACAAGTCTATATATGAGACTATAGACGAATCTGCACTGGACTAAAGAAAAGCCCTTAGATAATATTATAGACAAGTCTTTAAACAAGATAATAGAACCAACTTTTGGCAATCCAAAAAAAAAAAAACAACCTAATAAACGAGACTATTGGCAAGTCCATAGATGAGTCTCTTCATGTGACAAAAGGCCATTCAGTAGGCAGAGTATTGACAAGAGCATAGATTAGACTATAGATGAGTTCATAGATGACACTATAGGTGAGTTCATGAGTGAGAGTTCATAGGGGAAACTATACATGGACTGAGCTAATAGATGATTAAATAAACGAGGCCATAGATTAGTCCATAAATGACACTGTTGACTAGTCACTAGACTATATAAAAGTCTATAAACAAAACTAGACTGGATTCCATACACAAATTCGTAGACGAGACTTTAGACTGTTTCATCGGGAAGACTTCAGAATAGTATATAGACAGTTGTATAGACCAGATTTAAACCGAGACTATTGAAGAGACAAGATATAGAAAAAGTTCTTAGATGAAGCAATAACAAGTCCATAGATTAGTTTTTTGGCAGGACCTTAGATAGAACTGTTTACGATAACATTGGCGAGTCTAGATAAAACTATAGAACAGTCCAAAAACTAGTATACAGACGAGACAACGATTTCATATACAACACAAGCTTTATCTATAAACAATGTTATAGACTCTGAACTTTTGTCTCATCCTTAAATGAGACAATATTTCTGATTATGATTACTGGACGGTCAATAATCGAGTTGATGCCATAGACTATACAGACAATAAATAACTCTATAGACGAGGTAATTATAGCCGATAATAATTGTCGGATTCATCCACAATACTTCAAAGTAGTAAATATACGAGTCTATTGACAAGATCATATTGAAACAGTGAGAAGTTCATAAACAAATTATAGACGAGAATGTACACAATAGACGGACCTATGGCAGAGGTTAAAGACTCTTGTCCTAACCGTAGATAGAACTACTGATATGTCCATATATGACACTATAAATTAGTCTAGAGACTAGGTTATAGATTAGTCCTTAGACTTTTGGCGGAGACAACAAAGTAGTAAACACTATAAAGAAGTATAGACGAGGTAATTATAGCCGATAATAATTGTCGAATTCATCCACAATACTTCAAAGTAGTAAATATACGAGTCTATTGACAAGATCACATTGAACCATTGAGAAGTCCATAAAAAATTATAGACGACAATGTACGCAATAGACGGACCTATGGCAGAGGTTAAAGACTCTTGTCCTAATCATAGATACAACTACTGATATGTCCATATATGACACTATAAATTAGTCTAGGGACTAGATTATAGATTAGTTCTTAGACCAGACTTTTGGCGGAGACAACAAAGTAGTCAGTATACGAGCCAGGTGAAACCATAGATCTGACTAAAGACCATAGATGTGATTATACATAGAGGTGATCTTCTATACATAGAGGTGATAAACATAAATTAATTTTCAAAATGGTGTGGAGATATAGAGCAATATAAGAGAGACCTTGATCGTCATTGACTTAACAGAATATCCTCGCATATACATACTTATGCTAACATACTTATATATAAATATATTTCATACTTTCAAACATAACTACCACCTACACAAAAATACATAAATAAATATGCATATAGGTACAAATTCAAAAAAAAAAAACTCAAAGAAAATATGATTTCATAATTTTATAACATCTCTTCTTCAGTTGAGCCTTAAAGAAATTCTGTTTGATGATGATTTACAATTTTTGCATATATGTAATTTTATGCCTTTTCATGTGAGTTTGTATAACATCTATTTGTTTATATGTATATTAATGTACATATATGTACAAACAAACTTCACGATATATGTAGATATAAAGGTGTATGTGAAAATAAAGTTATAATTTCTTTAGAGCCCTACAAGATGCAAATTCAATTCTTAAGGCTTATTCAGGAGAGATTCAGAAAATTTGCTGGAGGAAAACATTTGTCGCTATATCCATGGAATCAATTATTTGACTAGTTCTACGGCGGTTTATTTCAAATATTGAAATTGCATATTTTTAGGCAAATCTGGAATATGCTATTACTAGTGATTTTGTTTCAAAATATGATATTGAATTAAAGAAAATACTAAAGAAGGAATGTAATATCTTTCTTAATATAGCTTTACCACCAATATCCCATTAATTTACACCTAAATTCACCTGAACCTATTTTTATTATTATTTTCACCTATATAGCAATCTCATGCGTAAATTACTTTTACAATTCATTTTTGTTTATGACTTCCCAAAAAAAAGTTAAATAAATAAAATCACAAAAATTCCGGAATAAAAAATTATATAAAAATAAAATTACCTTATTTGTTTTGTTATACAGTTAAATTCAGAAAATGTGTTGCTGATGATGGTGATGACAATTTTATTGTTAATATTGTTTGTTATACATATTACTTTTTTTTCATTTTTTTTCTCGCAATGAAAACGCATATAAAATTGGTTTGATGTAGACTTTTTTTTGGCAAATTATATGTAAAATTTTGAGGGAAATTGTTAAAGGAAATAACTTTTTTAATAGGTAATTTATGCAGTTTATAGCAGAAGTTGTTAAAATTGGAAAATATCATTTGGTAAATTCTGTTTTTTTTTATGTGTTGTATAAAAATAGCTGAAAATCTGTTGGAGAGTAATGTTTGATTTCTGTTTTTTGCTTAAACGCATTTAATTTGGTATATTATAAAACAATTGAAATGGCTTTAATTTTGTGTTCTTGGAATTTTATTAAATTTAATGTCGATAAATTCTCGTTTTATAGAAAATTCTCCATAAATTCTTGAAAAATTCTGCATTAGAAAATAATGAATGCTAAAATTTTAGATATGTTAGACAAAATTTTCTGTTTAGAAAAAATATTAGATAAATTTTCTATTGAGAGGAAAATTTCGAAAAATTTTCAATATAGAGAAAATTCTATAGAAAAAAGCTCCTGTCAGTCATGAACTATTCTAGAGAGAAATGCTTATGTCGGACATAAAAAATTCTATAAAGAAAAGCTCATGTCAGACGTGAGCTATTCTAGAGAGAAAAGCTCATGTCAGATCTGAGCTCTTCTATACATAAAAGCTCATGTCAGATACGAACTGTTCTAGAGTGAAATGCTTATGAAATTTAAAGTATTCTAGAAAGAAAAGCTCATGTCAGATGTGAGCTATTCTAGAGATAAAAGCTCATCTCAGACAAGAACTATTCTAGAAAGAAAAGCTCATGTTAGATGTGAGCTATTCTAGAAAGAAAATCTCATGTCACATGTGAGCTCTTCTAGAGAGAAAAGTACATGTCAGATGTGAGTTCTTCTAGACATAAAAGCGGACATGAAGTATTCCACATATTCTCACATGTAAGCTCTTCTAGAGATAAAAGCACATGTTAGATGCGAGCTCTTCTAGACATAAAAGCTCATGTCAGACATGAACTATTCTAGAGAGAAATGCTTATATCGGACATGAAGAATTCCGGAAATAAAAGCTCATGTCAGACACGAGCTATTCTAGAGAGAAAAGCTCATGTCAGACATGAATTTTTTTAAAGAAAAAAGCTCATGTCAGACGTGAGGTATTCTAGAGAAAATAGCTCATGTCAGATGTGAGCACTTTTAGAGATAAAAGCTTATGTCAGACATGAACTATTCTAGAGAGAAATGCTTATGTCGGATATGAAGAATTCCAGAAATAAAAGCTCATGCAGACACGAGCTATTCTAGAGAGAAAAGTTAATGTCAGACGTCAACTTTTCTAGAAAGAAAAGCTTATTTCAGACATGTGATATTTTATAAAGAAAACTTTAGTTAGATTTGAGCTATTCTGAAGAGAAAATCTCATTTCATAAGTGCGCTATTCCAAAAAGAAAATCTCATGTCGGTCATTAGTTATTCTAGAGAGAAAAGCTGAACTATTCCAGAGAGAATAGCTAATGTCAGACTTGAGCTGTTCAAGAGTGTAATCCTCAAGTTAGACTTGAGCTATTCTGGAGAGAAAAACTCATGTCAGATGTGAGCCATGTCAGATATTCTAAAGAGAAAATCACATATTAGGCGTGAGCAATATCAAAATAGATAATCTCATTTCAGAAAAAATTTTGATATACATAAATTTTCTATACTATTTATAGTAGAGTTTTTTTTATTTAAATAAAAAACTACCCAAAATATAAAAAATTATAAATTATTTGAAAATTTTCCCAAAAATTTCCCACGCTCTTCACACAAAAATGGTTTCAAATAAACTAAATGTGTCCCTTATGAAGCTTATCGTGGTCATCATACAAAATACAAATACTAACCAACAATAATGTTGATGAATGTAATGTTAATACAATGTAGACGTACATGTTGCCATTTAAAATAATGTGAAAGATGGTGATGATGATGGGAATGAGTGTAAAAAAATGTGTGTGTTTTTGATGGTCATATCTGAACAGGCCAACATGTAGACCTAAAGGAAAAGTTTTTTATTTATTTATTTTTTTTTCACATAAAGAAGTAGTAGGAGGGAAAAGTTTCCATTTAAATTTAACTGCACTATGTAACATGATCTCTGTTAGATTATGTAGTCCTGCCAGAGGGTCGAGCACTTCCTCTAACTTCTGGTCATTTTACATGAAGTCATAAGTATTTTATGATTTCATGTGCGTGTATATGTGAAGATTTGATTTGGTTTTATTTTTTTAGTTGTTCAAACTTTATTTTCAGTATGTTTTAGTGCGGAATTTTTTTGTTTTGTTTTTATCCGCAAAACACTTGCAAAATTTGATGATTCCCTTGAGCATCATTTACAGTTTATGGTTTTGCGTAAATACTCGTATTCGTGCCCTACACTTACTGACTACCAAACAAGGAATAAACCCACACAAATTCCCTGCTTCACAGTCAAACCGTCTTCCTGCAGTTTTTTTCAGCTTGCCTTGACACCATCATGTTTTTTATGTTTTAAGGTTGTTTTTGACGGGACTCACGTAAGCAATTTTCTACGCTTAATAAATCACAACAACATTTAGTTGTTATATTTTTTCGTGTTCCCCAATAGTCTTCTCGATGGTTTTGCTGTTTTCTCTAAAAAAAAAAACTAGGAAATGGCTTCCCTTATTTGGTGGTCTTTTTTTAGTTCCAGTGAGTGATATGTTTCATGCAGTTATTCTGTCTAACGAAAACATGACATGAGTTCAAATCTCATAGAACATAGGAAACATTTGGGTTTTTCGTGCTGTTGCCAAACATAGATCATCTACGATATTTGAAGTTATAAAATACCAAAAAAACTGGTAATAAAAATAAAGTATAATTAAATAAAAGGACACATTCATAAACATCTTTCACCCAGCAATACTATAGTGCTTTAAGTACTGCTCGTTAGAAGTTATGCTTGTTTACGGTCCTATATCTAGAGTTTATACACCAGGTCTAGTCAGACATAACTTACTATAAAGAAATATCGTCCTGTCACCCATTTTTTCATCATTTACGACAGGGGCTGTTTCAAAGCAGAACGTCATCACATCATACATCTGCCTAGTCAATAGTCTAATCCATGGATTGACCTGTTGTATGGAATATAATCTAGTCTTTGTCTATAGTCTAGTCAATAGTCTAGTCAATAGTATAGTCTATAGTCTAGTCTATAGTATAGTCTATAGTATAGTCTATAGTATAGACTATAGTATAGTCTATAGTCTAGTCTATAGTCTAGTCTATAGACTTTTCTATAGTCTAGTCTATAGTCTAGTCTATAGTCTAGTCTATAGTATAGTCTATAGTCTAGTCTATAGTCTAGTCTATAGTCTAGTCTATAGTCTAGTCTATAGTCTAGTCTATAGTCTAGTCTATAGTCTAGTCTATAGTCTAGTCTATAGTCTAGTCTATAGTCTAGTCTATAGTCTAGTCTATAGTCTAGTCTATAGTCTAGTCTATAGTCTAGTCTATAGTCTAGTCTATAGTCTAGTCTATAGTCTAGTCTATAGTCTAGTCTATAGTCTAGTCTATAGTCTAGTCTATAGTCTAGTCTATAGTCTAGTCTATAGTCTAGTCTATAGTCTAGTCTATAGTCTAGTCTATAGTCTAGTCTATAGTCTAGTCTATAGTCTAGTCTATAGTCTAGTCTATAGTCTAGTCTATAGTCTAGTCTATAGTCTAGTCTATAGTCTAGTCTATAGTCTAGTCTATAGTCTAGTCTATAGTCTAGCTATAGTCTAGTCTATAGTCTAGTCTATAGTCTAGTCTATAGTCTAGTCTATAGTCTAGTCTATAGTCTAGTCTATAGTCTAGTCTATAGTCTAGTCTATAGTCTAGTCTATAGTCTAGTCCAGGGGTCGGCAAACTTTTGAGTCGGAAGAGCCAAAATTTACAGTTTACAAAACATATGTTTTAAAAGAGCCACAAAATTTTTGTTTATTAAAACTTTAAAAATTTTCATATGAAATCCAAAAAGCCCTAAGTTACAAAAAAATCAAAATCGACTTTTTGATTGATTATGACGCACCGTATCAAAATACATGTTCCTGCTAAATTTTACACTCCTACAATTAAAATCAGCGTCCCTATCAAAGAAATTCTAAAAGGTTATGTTCTAAAATTACCTTAAAATTCATGAAAATTTTAAATTTTTAACTTCGAAACTGTGAAATGTTATAAATTGGCATCAAATAAAACAAAAATGGCACTTTTAGCGAATCCTTGTAATATAGAGATTATTTTAACAGTTTTAGAATTTTTTCAAAGAAAAATTCCAATTTCGAAAATGTTTCCATTTCCATGTTTCGGCCTATTTGACCAACAAACCCAGATTTGAATTTAGTTGAAATACTTTATGAATTCACTTCAAAAACATAATTTTTGATTTAATTATCTACAGGACATTCTGCAAGGAATCTTTCTTATAGATTTTTGACTACAAATACTTTTTGAATTTTTATGTGTCATTCGAATACATTTTTTAAAATATAGAAGTTTATTAGAGTAGGGCGACAGTGTTATAATTTAAAAGGCTTTTCGAAGTATATCAGGAAATGTAAAAATAACGAAAATTGATGATGCAGCTAATACAGCATAAAGTAATATATTAATTTGGCGGCAATCAAGATAAAGTTTTTATTTTATGCATACAGAAATTATATTGTGATGTATTGCGGACATCGAACCATATTTTACCAAACCCAATATAAGGTCCTTTTCAGAAAATCACTAACGATCATAATTGACTTAACAGTAGCAATATTTCAACGAAATTCAAAATAAATAACTTTTATAAGAACCAATATCTATCTTCCAAATTTGATTTTAACGCTCATAACAGCCTTAATAATAGCTGTATTATGACGACATTCAACACAAACAAGAAAAAAAATCTCTTTACCAAATTTGGTGACTATCGACTCATAATTGATCCTACCACCATATAAGATCACCACTAGAAAATTACCCTATCGCTCTTAAGTGACTTAATAATAGCAGTAAGCGACGAAATTTGACACAAACAAGTTTTATAAGAACAAAATTTCTCGACCAAATTTTAAGAGGAACATAATTGACCAATCTCCTTTTATAAGGTCTACTTCGGAAAATGACTCTAACGCTCATAACTGATTTAATAATACATATTAGTATAGCGACGCAATTCGACACAAACAAGTATTATAGGAAGAAAAATCTCTCTCCAAAATTTTTTAATGATCAGTTCATTGTTGACCATACCCGCATATAAATTCTTCTTCAGAAAATTACTTTAACGCTCATAACAGTCTTAATAATACCAGCATAGTTGTGAAATTCGTCATAAACAAATTTATAGAAACAAAAATATCTGTACCAAATTTAATAAGATGGGTTCCGAATTGATACTACCAACCAACACCCAATATTGAAGTTTTCAAAGAGACCAAGTTTTTAGTATTTAACTGTATCCAAACTCTCCACATTATTAATTAATTAATTAATTACGATACTTTCAATTTCCAAAAAATATGTTTTAATTCGAAAAACATGAAAATTTCGAAATATACGATTATGATTTACATCTTATCTAATTGCACTTCGTAGGAGCGCTCATGATGCCCCATTCGTTTATAGTGAACTTTTCAATTAAAAATTTAAAGAATTAAACATTTTCTTAAAATACTAACTTATACATGGAACAAATTCAGTGGGAGAGATAGGTTTGTATGGCTTTCGAAAGTTTCACAAACGACTCTAAACATTCATTTGTTAGTTGGCTTTTTACCTAACTCTATCAACTGGCTGTTAATCTTTGACTATTTTCCATAACCAAAGCTTTACTTTTTAAATTCATTAACTGCATTTCTAGAGATCCAGTACCAATTCAAAATGGCACAATGGTAAATAAAAGCAAGGAAAACTACTTGTTTTGTTTTCGTTCTTTCTCGCCCAAAAAGAATTTTCTTGATTTTGCTTACGTACAAAACGATTAAACAAAGATGAAAAGTTGTGTATATTGTAGAAACGTTTGCGAATTGTTTTGTTAGTTTTAACAAACACTGCTCGTTAATCGATTCAGAAAGATTTTAAAATATATAAATATTTGTTTATAAAATAAGAAAGTATTTATGAAACTAAAGAGCCACAGCTCCACATCCAAAGAGCCGCATTTGGCTCGCGAGCCGTAGTTTGCCGACCCCTGGTCTAGTCTATAGTCTAGTCTATAGTCTAGTCTATAGTCTAGTCTATAGTCTAGTCTATAGTCTAGTCTATAGTCTAGTCTATAGTCTAGTCTATAGTCTAGTCTATAGTCTAGTCTATAGTCTAGTCTATAGTCTAGTCTATAGTCTAGTCTATAGTCTAGTCTATAGTCTAGTCTATAGTCTAGTCTATAGTCTAGTCTATAGTCTAGTCTATAGTCTAGTCTATAGTCTAGTCTATAGTCTAGTCTATAGTCTAGTCTATAGTCTAGTCTATAGTCTAGTCTATAGTCTAGTCTATAGTCTAGTCTATAGTCTAGTCAATAGTCTAGTCTATAGTCTAGTCTATAGTCTACTCTATAGTCTAGTCTATAGTCTAGTCTATAGTCTAGTCTATAGTCTAGTCTAGTCTAGTCTATAGTCTAGTCTATAGTCTAGTCTATAGTCTAGTCTATAGTCTAGTCTATAGTCTAGTCTATAGTCTAGTCTATAGTCTAGTCTATAGTCTAGTCTATAGTCTAGTCTATAGTCTAGTCTATAGTCTAGTCTATAGTCTAGTCTATAGTCTAGTCTATAGTCTAGTCTATAGTCTAGTCTATAGTCTAGTCTATAGTCTAGTCTATAGTCTAGTCTATAGTCTAGTCTATAGTCTAGTCTATAGTCTAGTCTATAGTCTAGTCTATAGTCTAGTCTATAGTCTAGTCTATAGTCTAGTCTATAGTCTAGTCTATAGTCTAGTCTATAGTCTAGTCTATAGTCTAGTCTATAGTCTAGTCTAGTCTATAGTCTAGTCTAGTCTATAGTCTAGTCTAGTCTATAGTCTAGTCTATAGTCTAGTCTAGTCTATAGTCTAGTCTATAGTCTAGTCTAGTCTATAGTCTAGTCTATAGTCTAGTCTATAGTCTAGTCTATAGTCTAGTCTATAGTCTAGTCTATAGTCTAGTCTATAGTCTAGTCTATAGTCTAGTCTATAGTCTAGTCTATAGTCTAGTCTATAGTCTAGTCTATAGTCTAGTCTATAGGTCTAGTCTATAGTCTAGTCTATAGTCTAGTCTATAGTCTAGTCTAGTCTAGTCTATAGTCTAGTCTAAGTCTAGTCTAAGTAGTCTATAGTCTAGTCTATAGTCTAGTCTATAGTCTAGTCCTATAGTCTAGTCTATAGTCTAGTCTATAGTCTAGTTCTAGTAGTCTAGTCTATAGTCTAGTCTATAGTCTAGTCTATAGTCTAGTCTATAGTCTAGTCTATAGTCTAGTCTATAGTCTAGTCTATAGTCTAGTCTATAGTCTAGTCTATAGTCTAGTCTATAGTCTAGTCTATAGTCTAGTCTATAGTCTAGTCTATAGTCTAAGTCTATAGTCTAGTCTATAGTCTAGTCTATAGTCTAGTCTATAGTCTAGTCTATAGTCTAGTCTATAGTCTAGTCTATAGTCTAGTCTATAGTCTAGTCTATAGTCTAGTCTATAGTCTAGTCTATAGTCTAGTCTATAGTCTAGTCTATAGTCTAGTCTATAGTCTAGTCTATAGTCTAGTCTATAGTCTAGTCTAGTCTAGTCTAGTCTATAGTCTAGTCTATAGTCTATAGTCTAGTCTATAGTCTAGTCTATAGTCTAGTCTATAGTCTAGTCTATAGTCTAGTCTATAGTCTAGTCTATAGTCTAGTCTATAGTCTAGTCTATAGTCTAGTCTATAGTCTAGTCTATAGTCTAGTCTATAGTCTAGTCTATAGTCTAGTCTATAGTCTAGTCTATAGTCTAGTCTATAGTCTAGTCTATAGTCTAGTCTATAGTCTAGTCTATAGTCTAGTCTATAGTCTAGTCTATAGTCTAGTCTATAGTCTAGTCTATAGTCTAGTCTATAGTCTAGTCTATAGTCTAGTCTATAGTCTAGTCTATAGTCTAGTCTATAGTCTAGTCTATAGTCTAGTCTATAGTCTAGTCTATATTCAAAATCAGCAACATATGTACGTATATGTGAGCTTTTTCAAAAAAAATTTCAGACGCTAGCTTTTGTAACGAAAGTCATGATAACGAACTGGTGTAGAATGTCATAGGGTCTAGCACGCCTCATTCCAGTTCCTTACTATTTTTGATTAAATTAATATATGGTCACAGACAAGCCTTTAATAAATTTGAACAAACTTTTACACTACACACAGACGATGATTCCCATGAAGGTAATTAAACGTTTTACTAAAGTTTTATGTGTCATAAACTATTTTACTACGTCACGTATGTCGTTCTAACCCACATCAAACCTTTAAGTGTTAAGGACGTAAAGGTAAAAACTACATAATGAAATAGTTTTTTAAATTAATTTAAAATATCTTGTAAAATGTTTCCTTCAACTTACCCACGATATTCAAATAAACCGAATGACCAATTGGCGGTGTTGTTGATATCTGACATTCGTAAATACCCGAATCTTTACGCTGGGCATAACGTATACGCAGTGTCCAATCTTCAGCATGTGGTGAATGCATTGCCTCGAATCTTTGATCTGAGGTGTAAGTATAACGGCCCACTGTTAACAAGTGTATATCACGATGACGCACCCAAGAGACCTGAAAAAATGCATAAAAATAAGAAACATGAAAAATATAAACAAAACTAAAAATATTTATTTGTATACTAGTATAACTAATGTACAACTAAAAGTTAATTTATATATACGACAATTGGCCTAATCACACAGATGCTTAAACTTTACAAACTGTTTTATTTAAATGTTGGTTTTGTTGTTAGTTTTTTTTTTAATAAATTTTTTCCTATTAAAATAACACACAGTGGTACATACATTTGGCTTTATGCCAAATTGTTTAACAGGAATACAAGTTTTTCTTTAATAACATGTACACGACCTAAACTCTCTCTCTCTCTCTTCCTTCCTTTCTAGTGCTTTCTAACAACCATCATCATAAACCAACAACCAACCAATTTTAAATTTATATGTATTTTATATAGAAATATTAGAAGTACAACTATGTTTTGTGTTAAAATACAACAAATAAAAATAAAAAAGTGCATTTGAAAATTGTTTTAAATAGTTTATTGAAAAACGTTTTTGTAAAGTTTTTTTCCCATGATTTTTTTACATTTTACTATGACAGATTTGACAGACTTTTGTATGAACAGTATGTGCTTCGTGGTTATATTGGCTTTAAAGTTTTGACATTTTTGTTGTGACCACACAGGTTAATTTCGAGATTTATGAAACACCTAGCTAAGAAAACAAGTATGCATTTACTTTATGATATAGACCAGACTAAACTATAGATTAGGCTATAGAATAGACTATATATTAAACCATAAACTAGACTATGGATTAGATTATGGACTAGACTATAGACTACGCTATAGAATGCGCTATAGACTACGCTATTGACTATACTATAGACTAGACTATAGACTAGACTATATACTAGACTATATACTAGACTAAAGACTAGACTATAGACTAGACTATAGACTAGACTAGACTAGACTAGACTAGAAGACTATAGACTAGACTATAGACTAGACTATAGACTAGACTATAGACTAGACTATAGACTAGACTATAGACTAGACTATAGACTAGACTATAGACTAGACTATAGACTAAACTATAGACTAGACTATAGACTAGACTATAGACCAGACTATAGACTAGACTATAGACTAGACTATAGACCAGACTATAGACTAGACTATAGACTAGACTATAGACTAGACTATAGACTAGACTATAGACTTGACTATAGACCAGACTATAGACTAGACTATAGACTAGACTATAGACTAGACTATAGACTAGACTATAGACTAGACTATAGACTAGACAATAGACTAGACTATAGACTAGACTATAGACTAGACTATAGACTAGACTATAGACTAGACTATATACTAGACTATAGACTAGACTATAGACTAGAATATAGACTAGACTATAGACTAGAATATAGACTAGACTAGACTAGACTATAGACTAGACTATAGACTAGACTAGACTAGACTACTAGATATAGACTAGACTATAGACTAGACTATAGACTGACTATAGACTAGACTATAGACTAGACTATAGACTAGACTATAGACTAGACTATCGACTAGACTATAGACTTGACTATAGACTAGACTATAGACTAGACTATAGACTAGACTATAGACTAGACTATAGACTAGACTATAGACTAGACTATAGACTAGACATAGACTAGACTATAGACAGACCTATAGACTAGACTATAGACTAGACTATAGACTAGACTATAGACTAGACTATAGACTAGACTATAGACTAGACTATAGACTAGACTATAGACTAGACTATAGACTAGACTATAGACTAGACTATAGACTAGACTATAGACTAGACTATAGACTAGACTATAGACTAGCCTATAGACTAGACTATAGACTAGACTATAGACTAGACTATAGACTAGACTATAGACTAGACTATATACTAGACTATAGACTAGACTATAGACTAGACTATAGACTAGACTATAGACTAGACTATAGACTAGACTATAGACTAGACTATAGACTAGACTATAGACTAGACTATAGACCTAGACTATAGACTAGACTATAGACTAGACTATAGACTAGACTATAGACTAGACTATAGACTAGACTATAGACTAGACTAAGACTAGACTATAGACTAACTATAGACTAGACTATAGACTAAGACTATAGACTAGACTATAGACTAGACTATAGACTAAACTATAGACTAGACTAGAGACTAGACTATAGACGAGACTATAGACTAGACTATAGACTAGACTATAGACTAGACTATAGACTAGACTATAGACTAGACTATAGACTAGACTATAGACTAGACTATAGACAGACTAGAGACTAGACTATAGACTAGACTATAGACTAGACTATAGACTAACTATAGACTAGACTATAGACTAGACTATAGACTAGACTATAGACTAGACATCGACTGATATAGACTGACTATAGACTAGACTATAGACTAGACTATAGACTAGACTATAGGACTAGACTATAACTAGACTAGACTATAGACTAGACTATAGACTAGACTATAGACTAGACTATAGACTAGACTATAGACTAGACTATAGACTAGACGATAGACTAGACTATAGAGACTAGACTATAGACTAGACTATAGACTAGACTATAGTAGACTATGACTAGACTATGAGACTAGAACTAATAGACTAGACTATAGACTAGACTATAGAACTAGACTATAGACTAGACTATAGACTAGACTATAGACTAGACTAATAGACTAGACTATAGACTAGACTATAGCTAGACTATAGACTAGACTATAGACTAGACTATAGACTAGACTATAGACTAGACTATAGACTAGACATAGACTAGACTTATAGACTAGACTATAGACCAGACTATAGACTAGACTATAGACTAGACTATAGACTAGACTATAGACTGAACTATATAGACTAGACTATAGACTAGACTATAGACTAGACTATAGACTAGACTAGACTATAGACTAGACTATAGACTAGACTATAGACTAGACTATAGACTAGACTATAGACTAGACTATAGACTAGACTATAGACTAGACTATAGACTAGACTAGACTAGACTATAGACTAGACTATAGACTAGACTATAGACTAGACTATAGACTAGACTATAGACTAGACTATAGACTAGACTATAGACTAGACTATAGACTAGACTATAGACTAGACTATAGACTAGACTATAGACTAGACTATAGACTAGACTATAGACTAGACTATAGACTAGACTATAGACTAGACTATAGACTAGACTATAGACTAGACTATAGACTAGACTATAGACTAGACTATAGACTAGACTATAGACTAGACTATAGAATAGACTATAGACTAGACTATAGACTTGAATATAGGCTAGACGATGGACTAGACTATAGACTAGACTATAGACTAGACTATAGAATAGACTATAGACTAGACTATAGAATAGACTATAGAGTATACTAGGCTGTAGAGTAGTATTCTAATATAGCTGATCCTACGATTATCATCTTTTCTCTAATAAAAAACCTAAAGCCATATTAACGGCAGTTTTTCTCTAATGACAAAAACAATTTGAAGTTTTATAAGAGCGGAAAATACAAACAGAAAACCAATACTTTTTCAAAGTCAGCAAATTAAAGATCTTTAAAGGGGAAATAAAAAAGTTCTCCATAAAATACTCTCCGATTACAATATGCATTCAAGGATATTAACAGAAGGATATTAGTTTTAACTAAAACTTTATGTTTTTGTGAATGTTTTCCTGTTGGTTTTATGTTTTTTTTTTTTTTTTTTTTTTGCTTTATGGTCTTATACTTAAAATTAATTTTTATAAAAGGCGTTACAAAACTGAGCAAAGAGTATCACACAGAAAAAAATGTGTAAAATGAGAAGTTACATTTTTCACTGTATAATTTGTAAATACTTCATACAAACGTGCAAGATTTAATGTGAGCAAAATTAATGGATCTTATAGATTTTTAAAGTTTCAAACTACGTATTTGATTGAAAAAATTTTAATAATTTTATGAACATAATTAATGGGATATTTATCATGAAATCAAACATTTTGAGGGGTCATAGAGATTTCATGCTTATAGGCTTATTACATATCCCAGATCTTAAGCTAGATTTAAAAAAAGTAACATTTTTGAAATCTACACCCTGTTCCTACTTAAGTTACATAATCTGATGAAAAAACTTTGTATATAAAATTGTTAAAATACAAATGCATGAGATGTATGTTGATAAGTCTTGTAATTCTTACTCCCTCCCTTTACTGGCAAAAGGCGTGAGTGACACATTTCTTTTTTGTCTCCTCAACTTTGTTTTTTCAAGGCTTTAAAAAGTTCAACTAACTTTTTGTCATAATAAATGAAGAAACATTTTTTTTATTATTCGTACTCCACCTACACCTCCACTGCAGCCATACAATTCTAAACACACAGCCCTGGCAGCAATATGGATAAAAATTCTTTGGCAAATCCTTTGGTGACTTTGAATAAATAATGTTTAAGTTTAATGATTAAGTTTTATTTGCTTTGCAGCAGTAACAGCATCAGCATTTGAAAAGTTTATTTTTACAAGAAATGCGCTTTTCTTTACAATATCTTAAATTTTTTGCAAATTCTAAGCTAAAGAAATTCATCAATGTATTCAGTATTTAATTTATGTGTTAAAGTAAAAAAACTTTCAGTTTTTAAATTTTTTTTCAAATTCTTTTCAATAATTTAATGCAAATTCCAATAATGTACTTCTTTTTTATTTGCAAACTTTTTATTTTAAGAATTTTATTTCATGTTCGAGAAAAAGTAGAGTATTTAGGAACAATTTACATATATTGATTAAGTAATTTTTATCTTAAGAATGGTATTAACTTTTTTGCTTTGTAATTCTTTTGGTGACTTGTGTTTCCTCAGATACATCGCCATCTCCTAATGGAGCAATAAGTATTTAAGTAGCAAATCAAGGGAGATGGAGAACAAATAAAGTTTGATTTTGCCAAAGTTTAGATAAAGCACTTGTATTTGCTGGGAGGGGAATGGTTCTTAGTGAAAGTTTTAGTGACAAGATGTAAGTTTGAACTGACAAAATTTTGTGTACAGATTATGAACAAATGTTTTGTGGTTCGACAGCGCATAAACGGTGGTGAATTTGCAATGTCTAGTCTATAGTCTGTCTATAGTCTAGTCCATAGTCTATAGTCTAGTCTATAGTCTAGTCTATAGTCTAGTCTATAGTCTAGTCTTAGTCTAGTCTATAGTCTAGTCTATAGTCTAGTCTCTAGTAGTCTATAGGTCTAGTCTATAGTCTAGTCTAGTCTAGTAGTCTAGTCTATAGTCTAGTCTATAGTCTAGTCTATAGTCTAGTCTATAGTCTAGTCTATAGTCTAGTCTATAGTCTAGTCTATAGTCTAGTCTATAGTCTAGTCTATAGTCTAGTCTATAGTCTAGTCTATAGTCTAGTCTATAGTCTAGTCTATAGTCTAGTCTATAGTCTAGTCTATAGTCTAGTCTATAGTCTAGTCTATAGTCTAGTCTATAGTCTAGTCTATAGTCTAGTCTATAGTCTAGTCTATAGTCTAGTCTATAGTCTAGTCTATAGTCTAGTCTATAGTCTAGTCTATAGTCTAGTCTATAGTCTAGTCTATAGTCTAGTCTATAGTCTAGTCTATAGTCTAGTCTATAGTCTAGTCTATAGTCTAGTCTATAGTCTAGTCTATAGTCTAGTCTATAGTCTAGTCTATAGTCTAGTCTATAGTCTAGTCTATAGTCTAGTCTATAGTCTAGTCTATAGTCTAGTCTATAGTCTAGTCTATAGTCTAGTCTATAGTCTAGTCTATAGTCTAGTCTATAGTCTAGTCTATAGTCTAGTCTATAGTCTAGTCTATAGTCTAGTCTATAGTCTAGTCTATAGTCTAGTCTATGTCTAGTCTATAGTCTAGTCTATAGTCCTAGTCTATAGTCTAGTCTATAGTCTAGTCTATAGTCTAGTCTATAGTCTAGTCTATAGTCCCTATTCTATAGTCTAGTCTATAGTCTAGTCTATATCGTCTTAGTCTATAGTCTATAGTCCTATAGTCTATCTATAGTCTAGTCTATAGTCTAGTCTATAGTCTAGGTCGATAGTCTAGTCTATAGTCTAGGTCTATAGTCTAGTCTATAGTCTAGTCTATAGTCTAGTCTATAGTCTAGTCTATAGTTAAGCCATAATCTAGTCTATAGTCAAGCCAATAGTCTAGTCTATAGTCTAAGTCTATAGTCAAGCCAATAGTCTAGTCATAGTCAAGGCCATAGTCTAGTCTATAGTAAAGCCTATAGTCAAGCCAATAGTCTAGTCTAATAGTAAAGCCTATAGTCTAGTCTAAAGTAAAGCCTATAGTCTAGCCTATAGTCAAGCCAATAGTCTAGTCTATAGTAAAGCCTATAGTCTAGTCTATAGTAAAGCCTATAGTCTAGTCTATAGTGTAGTCTATAGTCTAGTCTATAGCACAGAAAAAACTAAAAATATGTTTCAATTATCAAAATAATTGTATCAAGCAAGTTTTGCACCTATCACCAAAATGATGATATCAATTATCAAATTTGTAAAAAAATTAAAAAAATACTTTTTTTTCCTAATAACGAATTAATCAGAACAATTAATATCAATAATTGAGACAAAATTTAAAATTGATTAATTCATTAATTGTATAAATTAAATATTTAATAAAAATAAAATCTAATTTTTATTAATTTATTAATCAAATGAATTAGTTTGTTTGGTTGAAAATGTATTAAAAACCAATTAAGTTGATAATTAAAACAATCAAATTATTAACTGATTACTCACCATGTTAAAGGAATGCTTGACCTTTAACAATGCGTTGAGCATTTACAAAAAATATCACTTTATTATCAAATTTGAACATATAAAGTGTTTTATAAATTGTCAGGAAACTTGAATATTATATGCCTAAAATCGTATTGACTATTTAAGAATTATAAACATTGTTAGCATAAGAAATCAAAATAAAATATTTAAAAAAAAAACTAAAATAGAAAAGTTGGCCAGAAAATTTTTTTCAATCAATTAAAAAACTAATTGAATCAATTAAAAATTTAATTAAATTTGTAAACTTAGGTTTTAAACAACGAGATAATTAAGACAAATAAAAAATTGCTTAAATTAAAACTAAAGAAAGAGAAAAACATGTTAATTGAAAATAAACTACTGATAATTTTTTCTGTGAGTGTAGTCTATAGTCTAGTCTATAGTGTATTCTGAGTCTAGTCCATAATGTAGTCTATAGTGTAGTCTTTAGTGTAGTCTATGGTCTAGCCTATAGTGTAGCCTATAGTGTAGTCTATAGTCTAGTCTATAGTCTGGTCTATCAAAATATAGTTGGTGTCATTAAGTATATACCAATAGATTCTATATCATTATTTATCTTAAGCAAATATTGCCCTTGATATCATCTAACATAGTCTATGGTAGTTTCCCCCTTTCAAACACTTATTTGTACAACAAAACGAAAAGAAATAGCACCGTATAAGCAAAAAAAAACACTTAAATCTTAATAATGTAAAATTTGTTCGTGTTTCTATATAAATAACGCCTTAATATGGGGCTGCTGCTATACAGCTGTGAGAAGGTCATGCACAACAACAAATAATTTCTTTAAAACTTTTAGTGGCTTGTGTTTGAAATTTTGGTGTTATTTGAGCAAAAATAATCAAAACGGAAAAGGGAAAGCTAGGGGCAAGTAAGTAACAACACTGATGATTGGTTGAACGCTTGGTTAGTTGAGTAAATGAGGGTTTATTTTCTTCACTTCTTAAGTCAGTGGCCACTACTGCATTGTATTCATCTAAGTCAAAAAGTAAACCAATTGTTAGTTTTAATGGAATTTATTGCGTAAATATTTACAAAAGTGTTAAAGAAATGGTTTGTAAATTTTTTTTGCTGTTTTTTTTTTATACAGAAACTTATAAAGAATTTTGTGTAAGTATGTAAGTAAATGTGTGTATTTTCTTTGGCATTTGTTTAAGGATTAAAAAGTTTCGTTTTTTTAGCTTTTTTTTAGGAATTTTTCTGTAACTTTATGTTGTCTTTAAGTTGCGTTTGATTTTGGTGTTAAGTAAAAGAGGAAAAAAATTTTACAAGTTTTTAAAGGCGAAACAACAGCTGTGTTTTTTAACACCAAAAATTGGTTCCATAACATAAATTTGGTACATTTAAGGCACCGCAGTTTATGGGATTAGGAAGGCAATGTTATAATTGTTTTGTAGTATGTGAAGTGTTGAAATTATTTAATTAAATATTTTATTTAAAGATTTCAATTTATAATTATGAATGCTTGAACTGCTTTAGTTATGAAAGAAACAATCATTTCTATTTTGGATACTAATATTGCTGTAAAATTTTTACTTTGTTATATATATATATATATATATATATATATATTTTTTTTTTAATTTTAAAACTCAACAATATGTAGTATCACTTTATTTTTTCACAAAATTCCACTTTAAAAGCAATTTGTTTCTAAAATGTTTCAGCTTTTTTCCTCGAAATTCCTTTGACGAGCATAAAAAATTCATTACAATCTAATGACTACAAAAATAAATGAAAAATATGTACAAAAACCATATAAAAACATTTAAAATTTATTTGATTTACTTTTATTTGTTCAGCGACTATATATATCTGTCTGTCCGTCTCTCTGCATACGTTTGCTTACTGCCACTCTTACTGAGCTCATCTGAAAACATCGCTCTATTGTTTGTTAATAATTGACAAACAACTTTGGGGAAATTGACTTTATACCCAGCGGTGATTTGATACATTATATGTGAAGCCATCTACTCTAAATGATGACAACAAAATTCTTGGCAAAAATAACACAACAGCAGACCTACAGACATTTAACTGCAATAAAATTACAACTGAAACAATAACAATTTAAAACAAAATACATACATGTTTTTTTAAAGTACAAAAAAGAAACAATACAAAGTAACATGTACATGACCAGGAAGTGACAAAAGAATTGACAATATAAAAACAATGCGATTTGCAATAAGGAAGAGAGAATCATTGTAATTAAGGTTTTAAACGAATTGTGATGTTGTGCTATAGGATTTCAGGGAAGAAATACTTTAGGTTAGAGAATGCAAATTTCTTAAAATTTTATTTGAGTTTGCAAATTTGAATTTTAATAGAGTTTTAGTAAATTGTGTTCGAGGAACTCTTATTGTCTGTTAATTAGCCATTAACTAGTCGTTCTTGAATAGAACTGTGGCTCAAAAGTGTGTTTCATATTCTCTTGATAGTAGTGTCAAACACATTGCGTTGTACCCATCTTGATTAGTAGACAACTTTGCTGATATAACTGAGTACGGCAAAATTGGATAGGTTGAGTTCTTCAGGCTGCTGTGTCACACAAAGTACCACAGCTTTACCTGAGTTCCAGCAGGGTCCTTTTACTTGCCTATAATATAAAGGAGGAAGAAGTTTGGAAATATAACAGCTTCTGCAATGCAGCAAGCTCTCACTAACTGGAATATTGAAGAATATCTCAGCAACTAGTTTGTAACAATGTTGAAATCTAGAACAGTTATGTCAAGTCTTGGTAACAGTGTTGAGTCCACTTCTTTGGCCAATTGTTGTTAACACGTTTCTTGTAGAAGTGGGAAAGATAATATGTCGAAAGCTAGCACCAGAGCAATAAATGGAACATAGTCAGTGGTTTTACTCTAAGTCGAAGCAAGACAGAACGGGTCCTCTTCACGACAAAGATCAAAATTCCCAGCTTCAACCTACCGCGGTTAAAGAACAGCGAAGTTCCCTTATCAAACAATATCATGGAAACTGAACATTCAATACAGAGTCTGGAAAGCAACGGCCGTAATATGAACATATATAGAGGGATCAAGTTGATGTGGACATTGGGCCTTAAATAAATATTGTCGCAGTTGCAAAAACATGGAAAGAGAAGAAACGGTTTTCCATTATCTCTGATAATACCCAGCTCTAACCGCCAAGAGAAACATATTCTTTGGCAATTACTTCATATCAAAACTTGCAGTGTTATCTGGATCAAAACTTAATGATCTCCTCCTATTTCTAACTGCCATAGGCTGGATTTAAGACTATATAATACTACGTCTGATTAGTGGGGTAGTTCTTCCAAAACGAAGTCCTTTCGACACTACATGCCAGTTTGCGAGCCGTAAACTACCACGTTAACCAACCAGAACGGAAAGATTGAAGAAGTGTTCCAACAGAAGTAATCAAGTGGGAGAGTGAACTGGAAGGAAATAATGAAGATAGATGTAGAATAAAAGTACTAAGACCCTGCTGAGCATGATAATTGTATCCTTCCCAGTTAGAATGATTGAAATTAGAAGTTCCAATTGAACATTTGAAATATCTAATAGATTAGAATAATAGCTCTTCCCACGGAGATCTTTACCAACCCTGTTCTAGACAGGACAATTACATAAACAACTGTCTATTATCTCTTTCTCATCTTTATTACAAAAGTGATTATATGGAAGCTCTTGGTATCTAGCATGATCATGCTGAGAGGGAACATCTTAAAAATGGTCTGCATCCAATTAACCTTCCTTCTATTTCAGTGAAAATACCACAGCCTTAATATGGGTCCCTTGACCCATATAAGCCTTTCAACTGATTCAAGTTATCAGGAAACTACTTTTTCTAGCGTAGCGTACATTAGCCTATGTAGAAGACAAACAACTAGCCAGTATTGTTAAATCCTTAAAGGACAATATATGTTGTCGTCATTGCTATTTCGTTTGTTGTTAACATTGTTATATTAACCAGTGTTGTTAGCCGGAGAAGTGGAGGCCTCTTAAGCACAGCAATTGGTGCCAGAATTGTAGTTGTCGTTTCAAAATTTCCTATATGTATAGAGATGTATTATTGACGTTGTTGTTGTTATTGCTGTTGTTGTTATTGTTGTCTTAGTACTATTTTCTCTATTTTCTGCCACTTCAAATCGTAGCCAAGATGAGTGCAATGGGAATGCTAATGTCATTTAGTTGCTAGAAAGAAAAAACAATGTTTAAGAAGCCTGGCATGCTACAATATGTACAGTAGCACTCAAGTATTGGTAATGTTTTCTAAGAATTTTTTTGCTACAGGTTTGAGATTGTTGTAGCTGTTATAGTTGTTTTGGTTTTAAAAGGCTGCTGCATGTAGTTTGCGCTTCGTTGATCCCCTGATAGGCTTCACGTGCCACACGTAGATATTGTGGATGAAACTTTATTGGAATATCAAGCAATGATTTTCAAGTAAGAATGACTACAATTTCTTATCGAACTTCATATATTTAAGTGTTTGTAGGAAAATGTTGATGAGAGTGGCGGCTTTGTTATTTTGTCTAGAAGTAGCAGCTAACCAAATATCCATTTTTTTTTGCTTTCTTCAAATTTAAGTATATTTTTGCTTAAATAAAAGCATTGAAGCGTAATAAGCATTACAAGTGTGCTGTGATATTTACATGTTAAATGAGTTTAGAAATAACTTTGCTTAAAAGAAAATTTGCCATTTGGGATAAAAAAGGTACAAGGTAAGTTTGCCAGAAAAAAATAGAGAAACAGAAAATTTGTAATGAGTTTTTTTTAGCTATCGATTAATTTGTGTTTGCTTCTATTAATGCTAATTAAATTGAGAAATGTTTGTGAATAATACCCCAGATTATAGGTTATAGTTTAGTTTTATTTCAGGTATTTTGTACTTTTTTTTTAATGTTTGATTTTAGAATGAAAATTTCCAATCAGAAATAAATTGAAAATTGAAGTATCATTTCGATAAGGATGTTAAATTTAAATTGTACTTTATTTTAATTTTGAGATTTTTAATTTACGTGTGGCTTACATTTCATTTTAATTTTGAGAAAAAATTGCTTGGTTTTCACAGAATTTAGCTTGAAGTTAACCTGTGCGTATGATGGATATTTAACTTAAAAAAATACCTCATACGCTACCATTTGAAGAAATGTGTTAAATGGATAAATCGTTGTAAAGTTTAGTGCAATTTGAATAAGATTTTAAATAACTACAATGAAATTATGCCCAAGTTTTAGTTTTCAATTTATAATTCCAAAACTTAGTAGAAACAGGGTAAGGAGTTCCCCAATGTAAGAAACCTTGAGTAAGTAAAATTGGCGACAATTTTAATAGGAATACATTTTTCACCATACATCGTATTTTAACCATAAAAAACTGTTAATTGATTGTCAATGTATTTCATTTAAAATAATAATAAATATCATGACATTTTGTCAAATACTGTCAAAAGCATTTCATGTAGATAAAAGAAAATTCAATTTAAATATATTTTTCAAATCTTCAATATCCTAAAACATTTTAACACATTTAATATGTCTTATATAAAAAAAATGTTTTACTCTCTACATCAACAAACAAAAAAAAAATTATGATAAGTTCATTTCAAAAAACCATTAACAATATAATCAAAATTGACAGGTCATTTGGTTTCAAATATTTACACAGAAACAAGTTTTTTTCCTTATTTTTTTCTTTCAAAAAACTTAACAAATTTCGTACATAAAACTTTTTTATCTTTCGTCAGATCTAAAATCATGTTTAGAAATAAAAAAAAAAGACGAAACATAAAACTTTTTTCTGGAGATTTTTGACCACACTTGTCATTATCCTGTCAATCTTTTGTAACAAAAGTGCACAGAATTTTTGTACGTAGAGTTTTAAAAGAAATCATCATCATCATCATTGACAGGGTGTCATCATTTGTTGCAGGAGAAAAAAAAGTACAACAACGTTAAACTGTAGAAAACTAAAGAACAAAATTGTCATGTACCAAGAATGTCAC